>NW_009199192.1:0-25974 GCF_000690835.1 Fulmarus glacialis | reverse complement strand
AGGGTGCCAGATGGAGTCAGGCTGCCCCGGAGATGGCAGCAGTTTCCACCAGCTGTGCCTGGGTTTGCTGTCCTGGTTCTGCTGTGTGCTGGCACAGGGCCAAGAAGAGGGGCAGGTAAAAACCTGCCCTCTCTCTGCCTGCCCCACTGCAGAGGGGCTCAGCCACCCCAGCTAGGCCCAGCACACCCGGGAATGTGAGCCACACTGTCCTGTGGGGAATCACGTGGGTGCTGTCCCTAGAAACTATCTTCCTTTCCTTGGTGGCTATGTGGGAACCTACGCAATTTGTTAAGTCAAATGCTAACCCCAACAGTGAGTCTCTGATGCAGCTCAGTGAGAGGAGGTGTGGGGAAACCCTACCAGCCCCCAGGTTTTTTCCCCCCACACACTGGCTGCTTTCTTTCTGTCCTGTGGCAGGGGGAGTTGGGGTGCTGGCAGGGAGTGGGGAGCAGGGCAAGCTGCAGGGAACCTGGATGCCAGGTTGCACCATGGCTCTGATCCAGCCCCACTGCCTCCCACCTCCTGGAAAGCCATTTTGACCTGTGGCCTGATTTACATTTTACGTATACCCTGTCACGCAGTGGCAGGAGCAGGCAGCATCGGGCTGGAGGAGGCAGGGATTCTGATGAGCCATGACTGCACACAAACAACCCTCAGGAAGGAGCAAAGGAGAAAGAGAGGATGTTTCTTCAGCCAGCTCTGCTTCTTGTGCACTCTCCTCCTCAAGTGGGCAGTCCACAGCCCTCATGTCATCCATATCCACATTTCCAACAATGGCCAAATGCCTGGGGTGCTGAGTGAGGTGCAGGGTGTAGTTGGGAAGGGGGGTTTCTATTTCATATTCATTACAGACTCTGAAGGGTGCTGTGGTTGGGTGAGGGGCTGAAAGGGTTAAGAGGGCTGAGGCTGAACTTCTCAGGTGTGAATGCTGCTGAGAGTATAAGTGGGGCTGGGGCAGAGCTGTGCTGTTTCTACCCCTGTAGCAGTGGGAGAGCTAGAAGTACTGTTTCCTGCGTTGTTCTTGATAAAGGTATGGGGGAAATCTGGTCTGAAGGAAGAGGGAAGAAGCAAGAGGGTCTTTAAATGAGAAGATGGGGCTGTGGTGGTCTGGGGACTGCAGTCTTGAGCTGGATTTTGCCTGGCTTGCTCCCCCATTCCTGCCATAACCAGCTTTGCTTTTAAGGGCTGGGAAGGAGAGTATCTCTGCTAGTCACTGTGGTCCCCTCCTGCCTCCCAAGGCTGCATCCCCAAGTTTATTAGCTTCCCTGATGCTCGAATGTCAGGTGTAGGGAGAAAAGAAGGGTATGCACAGGGAGGCAGGATAGTCTGGGATGCTGTGTTCATCTGGCATTTTTCTGTTGAAAGAGGCTATTTCTGGAGGTGGTAAGGATGCGTCAGAATGTACTAGAGATGGCTTAGGCCACAGTGGCCAGTTGTGGAGATGTTATAGGTCCCAGGAGTTGGCAGGACCGAAGATTGGTCCAAGGGCTTGCAAGCTCTGCCTGGGAAGCTGCTTTGAGTCTTGGACTTAGCAGCACGGTTGCACTGACGACTTTAGCTAGACAGCAGCGACCTCTTGTGAGAGCTGTGAGAATTATAAGCCCCGTGGCAGCTTCCTAGACTTGCTTTTTCTAGCCTGGGAGATGGTGGCTGGATGGAGAGCCTTCCTCCAGTGGCTGGTGCTCCTTGGCTGTCAGCTGGCAAAGGCTTTGCCAGGCTGGGCAGCAGGCTGCAGCCTGTGGAAATGCCAAGATTGCTAGCACGGGGAGATGGGGAGGACTGCAGGAGTCTGGGAGGAGTGTCTGGACCTGAGGAAGCTCTACTGCAGAGAGCATTGCTCAACCTTGTGTATTTGGGTATAAAACACATGCTGAGGTCCTGAATATCTACTTAGGAAGGAAGCAAGTTAGTAGCTCCAGTACAAACCACTGATCCTTCTTGTATCCCTTTATATCTGCCTTTAGGAAGAGCTGTGTGAGAAAGCACAAGTCCCTGACTTGGTTGTGCTCTGCCTTCCCTTCTAACAGTGAGCTCTCAGGGCAGGAATTGCCCTCCCAAACATGAGCCTTAACTCTGAGCCTGTTCACAGCTCCAGATTTGCCCTCTGTGGGCACAGATGTTTTAAGAACCTGTGAGGTTCTTCTGCTGTGTTACCTTTCCTGGCAGCACTTGATAGAGCAGATGGGACATATCAAAAGCTGATATCTGAGATGGGAGACAGCACCTGGAAGAATGCCTGATGCTACTGATACAGCTGCCAAATTGAACATGGGCAATGAGCAATTTCGTGGCTTCAGATCAACTCCAGCTGGTATGTGGGGTCCTGGATAAGGTATCTGCAACTTTATCCCAGGAAGGTGGTCTCCGGCTCTCTGGTGAGACTATATTTATTTACCGCTGCTGCCTCCTATTATACATTTGTCCTTCTGAACTTTATCAACAGGAGGGTGACTTACAGTGAGACTGGAAGGGAGAGAGGATGTGTCCAATCAGTGGTACATGTTTAATCATCACTTTCTAATGGTATTTGGGGATTTCCTATTTAATCAGTAATTAATGTGCCTGACAATTAATTCTTCAGGACTCTTGGTGCCCTGAGCACTGCGGAGTGGATTCTGAGCAGACTTTCCTTTCTTTGGGGAAATTTTGAGGAGTAATAAAGTTGCTGTAATGAATTGCAAAAGATACCAATTTCTTTTCTGGTTCCCTCTGACAAGTATGAATCTTTATTTTTTTTAAACCAAGACATGTGCATTTCACCTTTTTGGTAGGCAATCTGTAAAGGGCCAGGTACTGCAAAGGAAGGGAGGGCAAGAGAAAGCTCTTGCATTAAGAAAAGCTACTATGAGTAGATTTTGCCTTGCATCTCTCAGCCATGACATTCCCACATCCCTGAGGCAATTCAGAAGGAGATCTTACCCCTGTTTTCCCACCCTAAGCCCTTGTAAGTAATGCAATGTGTGGCCTGTGCCTGGCTGCATGAGGTTCATCACCTGGGCCATGCTCTGACCTTGCAAGTGCTGAGGTGGGCGTGTTCCTGGATAGTGACTAATGAGCAATCTGATCTGCAGTTTTAGCTGCTAGGAACCTTTAATAGTAAGTAAGTAGGTCAACAGGCACTGAGGAAAGAGCTTGTGGAAGAGAGAGGGGACTGCATAATGTCTACTGAGAAAAGTGCACATGTACAAAAAAGCGCACTGCAGAACTTGGCCGTTTTATTCATGCTTTGATAAAATGCTTCCCTCTGTCTCAGAGCACCTTGCCCTGAGTCATTTGTGTTTGTGGCTGGTAACTTTGCACTGATTGGGGAGAAGAAAAAAATAGAGGAGGAAAAATATTAAAAATGCTTCACCTGAGTTGGAGATTCAACACTGTCTTGGCTTACTGCTGGCTTTAAACACAACAGCAGAACCTCTTGTGTTTAGCCCCAAAGGAGTCCCTAATTAGTGGAGAAACTGCAAAGCTCTGAACATGTTTGGGAATGCCCAAACAGTGGCCCCCTGAGGTTCATTAAACAAATGAATTCAAAGCAATCAAATAGCTAGGATCTTCAAAGTGACAAGGACCTCAGTCCCGGAGAAGGCAGCACAGCTGTGAAAGCAAGCTGGCATTGCAAATAAAAAGTTTTCTAAACTGCGTGGAATAAAGGCACCCAGATCTCTGCAGCACACCAGGGGCTCCTGGACTCCCAGGCTTACTATGCCGCTCAACATGAGAATATACATCAAAAGCCCACTTAAGATCACTATTCAATCTTTGCTTCTCCTTCTCCTCCATCCCTTCTCCCCACAGTCCTGCAGACTGCTGTTTGTGTTTAGGTACAAATATGCTCCAGCAACAGAACTGATCCAGAGGTGGGTGAGGGCATATTTGGATGCATATTATGCTTATACCTGTGTATTGATACACACACGCACACATCTGCCCAGACACTGAAGAACAGCAAGGTCAGGGCTGGCTGTAAGGGGAAGCATAATCACTGCCAATCTATTTTAGCATGAGTGGCAAAACACTTATTGTCAGCAGGAGCTGTGGTCTGTGCAGACTGGCACAAGCAGCTTGATTCTCCCGGTGTGGAGTGGGATGGGCTTTGGTGGGTCTCAAGGACCCTTCCTTGTTTGAGAAATCACCTATCCCCCAGGGGTGCCCTGATCTTGAGACTCCCAAAGATGATGAGGAGCTGGGGCTCAGTGAGGTGGATGTCTCAGCTGACCCCAGGATGGGCAATCAAGCTGAAGGAACAGAAATGTGGGGATGCTGCTTCAGTTGCAAAGGATGCAGCACTCACCTCAGTGCTGGTCTTTGTTAGGAACACTTAAATAAGCTTAATCCTCATTTAATTTGCTTAATTGGTGTAATAATATTGTCGAGCACTGCAGTGATACTTTTCTGTAGAGTTTGAGGTGCTTTACAAAGCAGTGAGCATGAGTCTTCCCTTTTTACAGCTGGTGAAGCAGAGGCAGAGACACCCAGCACTTGAGACAGCAGAAATCCCTACAAGGCATGTGTTGTTCACTGGTCCACATGATCATATAGACATGGGTGATTTATTCCAATGTAACCAGATGGATTTTTAAATGACTGAGACTCATCAATCTATAGACAGGCCTGGGCTCAGTCTTGCCTGTGTTTATATTCAAAAAGATGTAAGAAGAAAAGAGGCCAGGATGAGGATTTTCAGATGCATAGATACAAAAGTCTGAGACGAGACCTGAAGTCTGTGCAAGTCTGGGCCTAGTAACACACGCGACAGGTATTAATGAAAATGTCACTAAACCTGAAGTCAAACCAGATAAGGAATTGCTTACACTGACATACAAATAGAAAACAGAAAGGATGAAGCTATAGACAAAACAGATTTCCCTGTTTTGCTCACAGGGAAGGGGCATCATCATTTACAGACCTACCTACTTCCTGTGCCGGGTGGTTTGAATGTCCCTGAGGCCAGCTGAGGTAGTGGGAGACAAGGAACAGCCAAGTCAGGGAAATGAGGGGTTACAGGCAATTTGCTAGCACAACCCCAGTGGCATTGGTGTAGGCTGAACTGGACAGATGCGTGGGAAGCAGGAGCCTCGTAGGAAAAGGGCAGTGCTCTGGGACTAGTCAGAAGGCTGCTCAAAGATCAAAGACTTTGTGGGAAACCTTACATCCTGCTCTCTTCAATAGTTCTGAACAAATACCTTGCACATGACCTAATTATTTAGAAAATGGAGCCTGTTTCATACCAAGTGCCCATTCACAAATGGTCTCAGGCAGATGAGGCTTGAACAGCCAGAGGCAGTGACATTTCTAAGGCAAGGTTGCAGCATTATGTTTGCATGGTGCAATATGAAGTGTTAGCCAAATACCTCCAGTGCCTCCAAGGCGCAATTACTCTTTCAGTCCCTAGCCCCTACATGAGCTGGGGCTTCCATCAGTTGTGATTAAGTATCATTCAGATGGAGTTTAAACTGTGTTAGGATGGCGAAGAGTCGGGGGAGAAAAAAAGAAAGTAGAGAACAAGGAACTGATCTTACTATATCAAACTTGAGTCAAGAGGGTGCTAGATTATTTGCCTCGTGCCAGGTTTGGATGCAGGACTTCTCATCCACTCTGCTACCTGCAGAATTTAAAAGGTATTTTCATGGTCTGTGGAGATGGAAAAACACGAATGCAGGGATTGGAGTGCGGTCCCTATCTGTCAATGACTGCCTTGTCCAACAATAGCATGGAAAAATTCAGAAGGCTGCAGGAGCTGCGGTGAGATGTAGCACAGGGCATTTCACAGCAGTGCTGTGCTTATGGCTGTATCTGGAAGAAGGCTGAGGAGGGTTGACTGCATGCAGCCTGGTCAGCCTTTCCTATCTCAGCCTGTCTGATCGCACTAAGGTCCGGGGCAGGCTCTCCCTCACCAGGGTCCAAGTGCCTGGAGCATGCACGAATGACGTGGATGACTGCGGAATGGACTAACGGTATGGGCAGGTCTGCTGACCTGTCAGTGATGGATGCAGGCCTAGGGTGGGAGAGACACCATGGGAAGAAATCCCTTAGCAGGGGGAAATAAGTGAGCTGTTCTTGTCTTCAGTAAATCTCTGTCGATCAACACCAGGGTGTTCAATATGAGACATCTCCCCCCAGGGATGTATCTGTTCCCACAGCTGCTGTCCCAGTAATCTTTTGGGCCCTGATTTAGAGAGATGTTTACTCTCTTCAGAAAAAATGCAGCAAGTTCATATCCTTGCTTGCTTCCGCCCCCCGCTTTGACACAGGATTTCCCAGCATCTCTGACTCTGTGAAAACACGTTCCTTCTTAAGATTAAAAAAAAAAGGCAATTTTCTACTAGGGCAGCAGGAAGCAAAGTGCAGATTACAATACCTGATGGTGTTTTGGAGGAATGTTAGCATGTTCCTCTCACCATGTGACAAGGCCATTATTGGTGCAGGGAAAGGATGAGTAATTGGATTTCTGCAGGGAGTAGGCACATGGGCAAGCTTGACCCTCCAGGGCTGGCCATCTGCTGCCAGGCAACCTGGAGAGGTGCTGGCACTGGGGGGAGCTGGCTCATCACAAAAATACCCTCTGGAGTATTTTATAACCTTTGCTCTTTGCTGCCAGCACCAGGAGCTCTGAAGCGTGCAGAGGGTTGAGAGGAGCCACAGATTTGGGTCAGATTTGGGGCCAGGGAGGAAAGGCAGGACATAGCCAACTGAGCAAAGGTAAACACTGCATGGACTATCTACTCCATCCCTGCTCCTGTTTGGCCTTCTAAGGTGGCTCTGGTACAGGGCTAGAGTGTCCCAAACCAACCATACTAATTACTCAAAATATATTAAAAGAGCACCCAAATTATAAAGATGGATGGGGTTCACTTTTTCATAGTATACAACAGCATAAACCCCTCAGGATGTACAAGAGCTTTAACCTGATTAGCCCAATCCCTGGCAGTGTTAGCAAGGCCTAGTTTACCTTCCTGAAAAGCCATAGCCTGTCTGTGGGTTGAATGCAGTGCAAGATGGAATATCAGTTGCAACGATGTATCTTCTTTTACGGTTTGGCTAAACACATTTCAGCTGATGAAAGCACAGTCATTTCTTTAAATTGTAGTTTAACCATGAGTAGCAAATCAATCTTCAATAATGAAAACTCCAGCATGCGGGACCATATCACTGCGGTATTTCTCAACTCTCCGGTCTCCCGCAAGTCTCTTCTGTTTCCTGCTCGGGCACTGCAGCACCTTTGACGATATTGATTGAGTAAATTGTTGGAGCAGAACAATGTGTGCTCCCTTTTCCACCAGAGAACACCTCTGTTCATTGTTGATAAATTACATGTAAATTACCTGCTATTTCTTAAGTGCTAACATTAAAGAAGATACAAAAGTACTTTACCACCCTGTGAATATCAATAAGATGCTCTGTTTTCACTGGCTTTAAACAATGATGTTTGATGAAGGCTCACTTGAGAGAGATGCTGTGTTCCAGTGATACTTTCAAAGTTACACAAATGCAGTAAGGGCAGGCTAAAACACTTATTGTCCCTCTCCTATTATTTCACTTGCTGTATTTACTTAAATTGGGGGTGAGGGGCAGTTTTGTTGGCTATTAGTACAGTACAAAGCTCCTGTCAGTACTGCTCTGTGCCTGGGCCAGTACTTTGGTAAATACCTTACTCTGCATTCATTTATTCATTTTCTCTTTCCCTCCCTTCATCTATCAGCACAGTCTGATGCTGTTGAAGAGAAGCAGTGTGGGAAACTGAGAATTAATCCAAAAGCCTTTCTTGATACTCAATTATGAGCAGTGAGAGGCAGATGATGTGCTACAGCAGGCGAACCCCTGGTCTCAGAGCCAGCATGTACAGCAGGTAGAGAGGAGGTTTAGATCCACAGAGCAGTAATTATGCCCACTGGTTTGCTATCTTCAGAGAGGAAGCCAGGGCTCTTGAGAAGCATGAAGCCTGTCAAGCCTCCGATGGAGGAGGACTCCAGGCACAAAAGACTGAGCTGGACAAATCCAGGCATAAATTTTAGTGATGAGATTTACTGGAGTGGAGGATGTAAGGGGTGGGGGGTGCATAGAGCTTCCTTTTCACCACATGACAGGAGAGCAAAGTGGACATCTTGCTCAATTCACATTTCAGCTTCCTACCGTGAACAAGAATTTTATCTGTTTGCATGTTTCTTTTGGGGTTGACCTGGTTAACAGCGAGGACAGGATCCTAGACCTATATGGAGATCAGAACTCCTAAAATTTCCTGGCTCTGTTAGCAACCAATGCACAGCAGGAAACTGACCCTTATTAGGCGAACTACTCGTGAGACATTTTGCAGTGTTGTACTTCAAGAGTACAGCGCTTCAAAAGAGCCTTACATGTGATTTAGGTTTAACTCTTAAATTTAATGTTCCTTAAAATGGCATGTACTCTGATAAGCAGGCTTTGTGGATTCTGTGAATGTCTCCTCTGTCATGGAGAAACTTTTTCTTTAATGTTTTTATTCAAGAACTCCCACCAGATCAATGTATTCTGCTCTGTGAGCTCTGCAAATGCCCAGAGTTGGGCCAGTGCCAGCATACAAACTGAGGAAATAAACAGAACATAGCTGCATTTTCCTGATCAGGGAAAATGAAGTTACTTGGTTTGCTCTTTATCATCACCTACTTATATTATTATGGTAAACACGAAAAGTCTCTCCTGAAGTCATTTTGTTAGTTGCTGCCTGGAGAGAAATAAGGCTTGTCTTTTCCTTTAAGTGCTTCCATCTGTATATGAGAGATACAAAGGAGGAGAAAATTCCTATTCTCACCTTCTTTTGCAGAGGTGGAAGCATGGGGCAGATGGATTAAGTGATGCGCCATGGCTATAAAGAGGGTCTGTAGCAGAGCCAAGAATTGCTTCCTGATTTCCAGTCCTGTACTTTAACTGCACAGCCAACTTTCAGCTAAGCTCTGAGCAAATTTAAGCACACCAAAGGCAGCTGGCTGTTAACCTCAATGGTAACAATCATGAATAAAAGGGAGATCTGGCTCAGGAAGAACAACAGAGAGCATAAAGCTAATAAACAAGTACCTCCACATTTTGCACAAGAGGAGGACCTGAGCTGACCTCACATGAGAAAGACACTTTTGACACTTTGAAACCTGGTGAATAATTAGGGGAGGGACTCCTGCCTTTCACTGTTTTTGGGGGGCTGTCGGATTCCCCAGCTTAGACAATTCACCTGGTCTCTCTCTTGCTGTTTGCCTGGCACAGTGTGATCAGTTTGTTTGCTCCAGTTCAGAAGCTCTGGCCAGTTGGAGCTGGCTGTGACTGATCCTTCTGCCTGTGGGTAAGATTTAGCATCTCCTCTGAAATAGCAGCATCCAGGAATGACAAACTAATGAATGGTGCTATTCGGAGAGCACATGTGGGCACCAGTGCTCAATTTATCAAAGATGAAGAGGGACCAGAGTTAATTATATACCAAGAATTATATTAATATAACATGAAGGGTTTTAGTTAAGCCTCTCACAGCCAGGTTGTTCAGTGCACCGGCACTGGATCCTGTTAGTTCTCTGTGATGCAAATCTTTCTGACTTGCTGTCATGTCCTAGAGGAAAGTAAAGAGCTTGCCTTGTCCCAGGTTTTCTTTCCTGTTTCCTTTGGCCCAGGGATTTGCAGGTAAATCAGTTCTTTCTTACTAGACATGCTTATTTAAACTTTAGCTCTTGCTATTTCTTCATGTTTCAGTGATCATTACTAAGCTGCTGCTAGATGCAAGCCTGTTTCTTGGAAGTTTTAAGTCCAACTTCTGTGCTGAATGCCCTGTGACTTTGTTTTCTCTGTCCTTAGAGGCAACTTGCCTCTACCTCCTGGCCTGGCCTACCATGGCACTTGTACTGACCCTTTTCTGAGGATAGTGAGTTTGTTTGGGCATTGAGACTTTTCAGTGCTGTCTGCTGGAGCTTATCACCCCATGGGCTCACAGTGAAGTCACACTCTACGGTTAGCTCTCTGACAAAATACTCATTTACTGTGCCTTGCTGTTTCTGTACAGCTCTAATAAGGACTACTGTAAGATTTCTGCTGGAGGATTTAGGGAGGAAAGTTTTGTTTCCCTCAGAGGGCAACGATTTCCCCAGATGAGAATCTTTCACAGGCACGGCTAGGGGACAGAGCCAGAGCTGTCCAGCTGAGTGAGTGGAAACCAAGGTGTCATCCTAAATAAATCACTCTTATATTCTTACTCTAAATATACACAGTACTTAAATATTGCAAATCCCTGACAATCCTTCAATTTTATAAACTCTGTGGATTGATTTTTCCAATGAAATCCTCCCACTGCATGTTCCAGGTTCATTTATATGAATTATAAAATGATTTATTTAATGACCTACTTTGAGTGCTATAAATTCCACGATGTCCATGTAATTTATTATTTAAATGCCATATAAATCATGCAGGACAGAGAAAGTGGAGAATGTGTGTGGAAAGGAATAGCTGGTGTGATGCCTGACCAGGAGGAAAACAAGGCATGGAGTCAAAGTGGCGCATGTGTGGTGAAGTGCTCTGGGATTTGTACAAACATGGCTAGTCCCACTCAAATGTTTATCAGTTGGCCATCTGGGCTGAAATGGAGATGACACTCATCACACGTAACCCAACTCTAGGTGACTTGCTCCTCCTTCTGTAGGGGTTTTCAGTATAGTCTCTGTTTTGTATTTGTGTGCCTTTCTCTTTCTAGAAAAAACTCTTAATTTTCAAGCCACTCAATTTGCTCATCATTCCCACTTCTCCTGCCATGCTCCCTCATCAATTGTCCATATAGCTCTCCTTACTCTGCAGATGATTTCTTATACTATATACTATACTTATTTCCTATATACTGTCCCAGACTATCTGCTAAGCTACACAGGACCTGGCATAGCTCCTGTTATTTGCAATGGTTGGAAGACTTATCCTAATGCTGTTTGGCAAGAACAGATTCTAAATTTGCCTGGATTATATTTGAAGTTTCTAAGGCAAGCTTCCTCCTCTCAAGTCCTTGGCAAATCTAGTGACTCCCTCCTCCTCACTTTTTGCACATCCAGGCAAGCTGAAAGCATTGGTAGGCTCCTGCCAGGTGCTCTGGCTATGAGATGCCACTGCAGATTCAGTGCCAAGCTGGGTATTCTCAGGAGCTACCAGAGGAGAGAAGTGGGGCTTTTCCCATGTGCAGAAGGCCATGATGAAAGCATAAAACTGTTGATAGCCTCTTTGTGGTAAGTGTAGAAGAGGAGGAGTATGAGGACAGCTTGTGCGTGGAGGGCCTGTGCACAGAGGAAGATGCTGCTTGAATGTAAACATTTTTTTTTTATTGGCTCAAGACTCTTTCCTAATGCAGGAAAGGGCTGAAATCAGCATGTTTCTGCACTTGTACTGAGATGTGAGTCAACCCCCGTTCCCATAAAACAGCCTGGCTTAGCTCCTGTTTCTTGGAACAGCTTCAAGAGGAATTGTTTGGGAGATTTCTTCAGCTAAATATGTTGCAAAGGCATTGATTTACTCTAAAAGAACCTTAATGGTTAGTCAGTGAGCATGGAGCACTAGAGAGGAGCCCACAGAAAAACATCAAAAGATAGTGTATGGGCTCATCTCAGCTGTATCTGAACCTGTTTGCCACCTTTCTTCTTTCTCTCTCTTCCAAAATGAGAAGAAGCTGGGAATACACGCGCATGCATATAGATCAAACGAAAGACCTGCTTTCAGAGATATCTCATGTTAGCAGTTATGTGCTGAAGGGATGATCTCCATCTAAAGATGCTCTAAATTAAACAAAGGTTTCAATGGTGTTAATTAGTTAATGGTTGCAAAGAGCTCTGAAAATGCAAAGGCCCCTATAAATGATAATAATTATTGTTGTTATTATCAGGTCTACAGCAGTGAAGCACATATAATTGGTGGTTAAGCTCCCCAGACACAGACTAGTCCTACCACTAAGTGGTATAATCAGGATCAGTTCAGCTCAGCTTGTGGGAACAGTGGGAAAGGTGGAAGCATGGGGACGTCAAAACACTGATGCTCTCTTAGGTCCCTTTGGTCCCTGGGGCCAGACCTCATGCTCTTGTGTGGCACCACCTTCTTTCTTCAGGAATATTAACTTTACTGTTATTAGTTGAGATACCTCCTTTTATGTACCAGGTCAAGAAAGGCATCAGCTTGATTTTTTTAATTCATGCATAAACTCATCATGATGCAGTAGATACAATTTGTTACAGTACCTATTATTCTACATTGCTCGCTTCTGTAATTTTAAACAATGAAGATTTGTTGCTTAGAAGTTAGGTAACTAACAGGTGTTGTGTTTGTAAGTGTGTGGAATTGTAACTAGTATAAACTGTGTATCCTAGAAGCATTGTTAGATTCTAGTGATAATTAACTTCGACTATGGAAACCGTAAACAAAAGTGATCCAAGTATGGCTCGGGGACAAGTTGCAACCTTATAAGGAGAAGGAAGGACAAGTTCACAGAAAGTTCACTACCCTGCTGACCACCAGAGACCACCCGAGACCCTCAAGAAGACCCTAAAGGCTTTAGTGCGCATGTGTCTAGGATGATGTAATATTATAATTAGTTCCTGGAAACTTAATGAATATGTAAAAAAGAAATTTAAAATATGTATGAGAAGCATGGATATAAACAGAAAGGTGATTAGACCAGGTGTGCTTGATTTGTGGCAAGTCCACCGAGCACCCAGGCCTGAATAAAACAATATCTCTCCTGAGCGTGTGGAATTGGTTACTTGCACCCCGGGCACGAATCCGCTTTTCGGACAACAATCATAGGAGAAATTTTATGCCCTGGAGACCTTGCAGTCTCAGTGGAAAAGATGAGTGGAAAAGGACCCAAATCCAATAATGAAGAACAGCCTAAACATAGCCCCCCAGTGACAAAGCCAGGAGCAAACATCCTCTGTGAGTCCAGTGGACACTTTTGGACTGTCCAAAAACTCCATCTTGAGTCAGCGGTCCATGCGTCTATTAACAAGCCTATCTGCCTTTTTTGCCTGGGCTGCTGTGATGAGTGCCAGTTGACTGCTAGTGCCCCAGTGCAGGGATGCTTGGCTGCTTCTGTTGTGGGGGATGGTAGAATGTGCTTCAGCTGCTGGAAATTATCAGGCATTTGTCATGGAAATAAATTACATAATTTAAAAATGAGTACATTGCTGGTAACCACTGTCCCTTTGAGCTGTGCAGCCCCATTCATCTGCCCAGATGCAGCTTGAAGCAGCGTATATCTGAATGAGAACCTGAGGGAGTGGGTGTTGGCAAAAGCCCGTTTCACTAGAGACCTCATACTTGGTCCTGTCTCAACAAGCTTTTGTGTTGCTCCTTGGCATGCATTTCTTTCTTATCAGCTCACAAAGGACTTAATGGCATGGGGAACAATCTTTGGCTGTGCTGACTAATTGTGTGCCTTGTAATCCTGCCAAACACAAGGCACAGTCTGCATGTTCACATATTACTGTGATGTGAAGACACATTTACCCTTACTACCAGGTAAGTATGTTGCTGATAAATGTTTTCATCACACCTGTCAAATGTACCTTTTTTATTCTAAAGACAAACAAACATCCCCTCTTCAACCAAGTCTTCTCTGTGGTAACTTTATATGGTAACTTCATCATGAGATCAGGGAGGCAGGAAAACCTGTGCTTAAAAATACCAGAGAGGAGCCAGAAGTGTTTGGGGATTTTTCAGCCCTAATTGGCTTTTTTGTTGGTAAATATCAATTTGATGTGCTAGAAGATTTTCCTGGAAATACGTCTATTGTAATAACTTCCATCAAGAGGGTTTCTCAAGTCCCCTAAGGAAAATGAGTAAATGGTTGTGTATACACACCCAAATTCAGGATTTGGGCTGTGTCATGCTCCATTCATTTTGGGCCAGTGGCTTACTCTCAAGTATATGCATTGCAGTGCCTTCTACCCTGGACCAGCAGTTTTATGAGTGATTGCATCTTGTGGGACGCTGCTCTTCACTGACAGGGGATTGTCCCTGCCACCTTCCCAAAACCTAGCTAGATGTACAAAGATAAGATATCCTTAGCCTGGGTGTGCTGTGGGAATGTGAAAGGGGATCTGTGTGCTGCTGACCCTGGAGGTTAATTCCCTGCCTGAAAGAGAGGCCAATAAATACAAGAGGGTGCTCACAGCTGTGCTGCTGGTAATCTCTGAGCTTAACCTGAGGGATGGGCATGAGCCTCCTTTCCTTGGGCCTTTACTTAGGAGAAGTAATCATTAATTTCTATAGGCGAGTTCTTCAAATATGAAACTAAGCTCTGAAGTGTTCCCCTGCAGCCCTTCAGTTTGGGGAATGGGCTGGTGGAGTGATGTGAAGGAAAGGTTTGTTTTCTTAATGCCAGCATGGCCCAAAGGCAGACTGATGCTTTTCCATCAGCAATGTGGCTTCTATGCAACAGGTGCTGCCTCCCCCAGTCATCTTCCTCCTGCCTTGGCATGAGAGGCCTTTAAGCAATTACTGAACTTTAACCTCTTCCACCCTACTATGAGCAAAAACACCTGCACAAAATGGGCAGCAGGAGGTAATTTCACAGTCGGACAGCCATGACTCAGGAGACCCCCTCCCTCCTCTAGCTGAAGTCAGGATGATAACAGCCTTCCCTTCACTGACGGAAGTGAGAAAGCCTCAGTGCTCTCTTTATTTTAAAATTTGCTCTTTTTTCCTTTCCCCATTTCAAAAAGAACTGCTGTGTGGAATCAGATTATTCTTCATAACTGTTCCCTAAAGCAGTCTGATGTCTGTATCAGAAGCCGCAGAGGTCTGTATCTTCCCCTCTGCCCCCTCCACCCCTGCTTGCACCCGTGTCTGATTTTAACATAAGAGAGAGTAAAGGTTCACTCTAGGCAAGAGCATGTTCAGACCTGGAAGACTAAATCGGGGTATTTTTCTCCTTAGTAGTACATAATGGAGCTAGCTGGTTTCTTGCAGCATTTAGCCAAGCTTTATAGGAGACACAGAGATAAACATCTATATCATTTTACACCTTAGCTGGTTCCATTCTGTCTCTCCAGACCTTTTCAGGCAACATAACACAGAGTCTGTTTCCCCTTCTTTGTAGATAGTGTTGTTGGGTGGTGTATGATGGCTTGGCACAGACTGGGAAATCAGAGTACATGAAGCTGAAATGACAAGCCAGCAAAGCTGAGACTGGCATGCCAGTTAGTGTATTGCAGCAGAGACCCAGGATGTTGATGTCACCTCTTTGGTAGCTAATAATTTAGGTCTGTGCTGGGGGAAAACCAGTGGAGATGCACACTTGGAAGCTGCTTGCACCAGCTGAGGTGCTGGCCCAGCTCATCACCCATGTTATGAGTTTTACCAGCCACTTTGATTCTTAAAGCTGGAATAAATTGTCTGAAAATGTGATAGTGAATGGTAAGGAATTTTGGTCTGGCATGAAGCACAGAAGGTTGCATTTCTACCAGGGTAAATATATATTTAAGCCCACCCACTAATTTCTTTTTCAGACAGCACAGACAGTTGGTGCCAGAAGGGACCACTCTGCTGCTGAAGATGACCTGCTACAGAAACAGATGGGAGAATCCCTGCCATAAGGTCTGCCTGCCACTTGCCAGGCGAGTTCTCCAGCTTTTGCATCAGCCTGATTTAACAATCATAGCTTTGCTTGTTCCTAATTATGGTATGTCATGTAACAGTCGGCTTGCCTGCGTTTAATCACAATACACCTAACAGCCTTGCTCCTTCTGCAAAGGGGAAAGAAAATACAAAACAAGTACAAGTGAGCAAACGTCCAATTACGTTGTCAGAGGCCCAGGGGTGAAGGGATGCAGGTTTTCTGCCTCCATAATAATTTGTGTTGCGTGGAGCTGACTTCCTGTTGCAGAGCTGGATCCAGTGTCAGAGCCAAGACGGGGAGAAGGTGCTGAGGAGACTGCCTGGCTTCTGGAGTGAGTGGCTGTAAGCACAAACCAGCTCAGCAAAAGGACTGTTACCCCACGAAGGTGATTTCCCATTGCTAGGCTGCCTATTTTGTACATGAGTTCCTTGTCACTATCTGTGGCTAAGCAGATAATTCTGCAGATAAGTCCTTCTTTTCAGCCCTTTACCCACTTGTATATATTTAATTACATAATAAAATGGTGCCTCTTTATTTGAGGTACCTTCCCCAGAGAGGAAGGGGTAAGCCTGCTTTACTGGCTGTCATCATTCCAGCTAGTTGCAGTGGCAGAGGCTGCTGGTATACTTCAGCCAGGCACTGGGAACGAGCCACTGCATGGCTTCTGGGTTGCTCCTCTGGGCAGTATGAAGGCCTGAGCAACACAGGAGCCATTTCCGTTCCCCTGCAGGATTACCGGTGTCGGTAATCTCCTGGGATAGGCGTTATCTGCCTGCCTTAGTGGTGTCTGATCCCCCAATTCTCAGTGAGGAGAAAAGAAATGCAAAATCATTTGGCCATTTTCAGTAAACTCCCAGATAATAATTTGGAAAAGGCTTAGGTTACTGTCTGGTGGAGAGATGTCCCTTTCTTTTTCAAATGTGGAAAAGTGTACACATAGATCTTTGCTGTTGTCAGAGCTGTTTCAGTATTCTACACACAGGCAGATAGCTTACCAACACCTCATGATTTTCTTTCAAGCCTTGCAATATTTGTGTGTTGTATCTCTTGCTTCCCAAGTAAAATTATTGCTGAAAATACAGGTTTCTAACCCTTATGAGAATAGAGAAGAGCAGAGAATGAATTTTGAATGCAACTTACAGGATTGGAAACCAAACCACAAATACAATTAAGTTAAACTCATCAAGTTTGTTTGTTTGTTTTTTAAATCTCCTGGTGTGACTGATGATTTTTGAACTCTTAGGATTAGTGATGTTTCCAAGAACAAACAGAAATTTTCAGGCCGATGATGTTTACCTTTGGTTAAGGGAATACCACAGTAAGGAAGTAAAAAAAAAAGTACAGAAAACATGTAAGACAGGCTATCTCTCTCCTTTCTGGCTGATGGCAGCTCTGAGAACAAAACACCTGGTGAAATTAAGAGGTGAATTTAGTGTTTCAAAGGAATAATATTGAGATCCCCTGATTATATGGAGCACAAGTTTGGCTATTCAGCAGTTGTTTCAGACAAAGTATGTATTGGAGATATGCAAAAGCCTAGTGTGATAATGAAGTCTATCACATTTCAGTAGTAAAAATATAACCTGGCTTCACCATGATTGTTAAACACTCTTATTTGGCCATTTGTTGTTTGCCTAAGGCTGTTACTGAGGTTAAAGGCATGCTGTATTTGTTGCTGTCCCAACAGTGTGCACACATGATGTACAGTGATGGCAGGAATAGAGCGTGATTGCTGCTGTTTTACTCTGAAGGAACAGGAGAAAGGCTTTGAGCTCCTCTAGTCATCAAAGGGTTTAACAAACAGCTCAGGCTCCTACCTAGGCACTAAAACCCTTGTGCAGCTTTAAAAAAATCTGGGCATGTCTGAATATCTGGCTCTAAGGAAGCTCTGGGCACTGGACCATTTCTGAAGCCTGACTGTGAGTGCAGAGCACTGACTCTGCACTTGAAAAAGGACAGGTGAATTGCAGAAGACATGGGCAGCAGTGCCATAACCAGTCTCTTCTTCCCTGTACCTGTTTGGTGTGTGAACATCGGCAACTTTTCATTTATCTTTTATGGGTGCCCCACCAGGATTAGGAGATTTTTGACCTCCCTTCATGTCTTCACCAGCAACCTTTTACAGATTTTTCTCACAGCTCAGAAAGGTACTTCCTGCCCCGCCCCCCCTGCATACTCCCCTCAGGCAGTTCAGTCCTGCTCAAAACTTCCTTGCAGTGAGGTTTGTCCTGTTAATGCATTCAGTTGGAGGAATATTGTTCTTCTGTACAACACCGCAAATGCATCATTCAGTTTAACCCCTTAAGGATTGTGTTTACTTCAGTATCTCTGTTCTTTGTTCCATATCTTGTTGATTTGTCTCTTAGCTCCCTCTTCTGCTTCCCTGTTTACCCCTGAATCCAGCAATGGTCTTAGGCTAATGATTGTGGTCACAAGCTGCCTTAGAAGTTGGGGCCTGGAAACAAAGATGGTGCTGAAGGAACATGCTAAATCAAAACCTGGAAAGGAGATATTTTTATCTTCATTTTACAAAGAGGAAACTGAGGCCCTTCTCATCCCTCTTCACTCCCCTAAAGAGCACTGTTGTTTTGTACTCCATATTTAATCAATGGAGAGAGATGATTTTTTGGATCTTCAGTGAAGTTGGTTACCTCCATGGAAACATATTTCTAGCATTGACCAGGCTTACCCTTCTTGCCTGGGTTAGGAGTCTAAAGTTAGTAGGAGAAACAGGAATATAAAGGATTAGGTAACATGACCAAGGTAATCCTGAGAGCCTTTAGCAGAAATGAGAGCAGCTCCCTCCTGTCCCTGTTAATGGTCTACCCTCAAAGGTCACAAGGATTTTTTTGTTTTCCTCTGCTGGCATCATAGTTTTTAGTTGTATTTCTGCACTTGTGAAGACTGTTAATTAGCTCCTTTTAGAGCTTTGCTCATCACACATGGATTTTCCCATTTTAGCACACTGATTATTATTTCAGGCTGGAATAATGAGCGGAGGGAAGAAGATGTCATTCTAATGTAGGCTAAGTATTACAATGTCAATAGGTTTTTTTTTTTTGTAATTACAGAATATAAAGAGGACAAATGGCTAATTGCAGAACATTAAGAGGACAAATGAGTCAAAATAACTGAAGTTTCCGATGATGACCTATGTGAACTTCACTTTATTTTTTTAATAGAATGTTACATTCCTGAGGAAGCTTTTGGCACAAAGAATGTTCTGCGACTACTGTACCAGTGGGCAGAGTCAGTGCAACAACCACAGATTTGGTTACTCCACATCTGTTTTTATCTCCTGCAATGAATGGAGGAATTAAGCCCCAATGAGCAGGAAACTACAGTCTGGAGTGAGTGATGGTGAAGGATACAGATAATCTTGCTGAGCATACTGAAGAAAAAACAATAGATGAGATCAAATTAAAACTGGAGGAAGGATTCAATGCAAATGTAGATCCCAGTTCCAAAGACTTTACACATCACCAGGAAAAACCTGCAAGCAACTGACCCAGATTTCGGGCATCACAAAACTCCTGGGGGGTGGGAATAGATACATACTTAGTGAAATCAAGGAAACAAAGGAAGAAAAAACCCAGAGCTTTTTCCACAGCAAGGGTTTGTGGTTTTTTGGTGTTGTTTTGTTTTGGTTTTTTTACCTTAAAGCAATTAAAGTCTTGCCAGAGATAATTGTATTTTCAGGAAAATGGTTAATGAACTGGATAAACAACAACAGCAGGAAGTGCAAAGCCAATATCTGTCCAACTGTGATATACAGATCTGTGTCTAATAGTAAACCCAAGGACTTTTATGAGGTCATTTTGTGCTGCAGTCCCCAGGATGCTAGAGGGTCTTCACCTCCAGCTGATTGACCTGAGAGACTGACACTGAGACACATGTCTTGGCCTGTACCAACTGGGATGAATTAGATTTTAAGACACTGGGCAGGGTTTCTTTAAGGGCAGCTTCATGTCCACCTCATGAAAAGCATGTTTGGTGCAGAGACAGGGAAAGGGGAAATATAAAGAGAAGACCATACAAATGAGAGGATACATCTGCACTGGCTTCCCTGTACAGATGCAGAAAAGCATGTGCTTCAGAAATGATTGATGGGTGAGCATCACATATGAACTTGTCTTTCAAGCCCTCTCTGTGCAAGAGGTGGCAGGCAATTGTTTTTGATAATGGAGGGGAAATAACTTTCCTAAATGGAGCATGATAAGAAGTTCTTCTGTGATTCTCTTTTCCATCTGCATAGTCTCATAATGGAGCAGCAAAGTCTACTGCAGCTCAGGGTCCGTTCTTGCTGAACAAAATGCCTCTGGATGCCTGTTTGTTGTGATGAGGAGACACGTGGGCAGAGAGCAGAGATATGACTGATGTAGACAGATGAGATGATATTGCATGGAACTTTCCCTCTAGAAAACTCTAGGGAGTTTTCTTTTACTTCTCTTAAGCTGTGGAGGAGAAGGAATTGTGGTGTGGAGATTGACAGACTTCAGGGATTGTCTGGGGGGGGAGCTACCAGCAAAACTGTGACCTGCAGAGTCCCAAGCTGATGGAAGGCTGCTGGGCTGATCTCTTCTCCAGACCCACTGAGTGTCCACTCTGAACATCCCAATTAGTTCTTCCCACTGTGCTCTCCTTGGCTTCATGGCCAGAAGGAAGAGAGGACAAAGCTCCTTAATCTTCCCTGGCTGAGTATGTCAACTCCTATTGTTAAAGGAAACGACCAACACAAAATCCAGGCTGTTTGAAGAAAGTGAGGTAATTTTTAAGCAGAGGTCTTAAATACGGGGAAGAAACAAATTCCTTTGTCTGCTATATCTGTGATGGATGGATGAGAGTGGGTCTGGTCTGTCTTGTGCCCCAGTCACAGGTTGGCAGGCTCAACTCCTCTGCTGCACCTGGCTCAGCTTTTTTTTTTTATTTTTTATTTTTTTTATTTTTATTTTTTCTTTTTAGCTCTGGAAGTGCCTGGCTCAGCCTGAAGTTTGTTTTCTGGGAGGTCAGCCATCACAGTGGCAGTCTTTTCCTGATATCATCCATGCTGATGCACCTTCCTCTTTGTTCAAGCTGTTTTCTGTTGGAAATTATACAACACAGAGAAAGCTTTTGACAAAGTTACGTTTCCTCAGAACTGTGTGGTAAACACCCTGACGGTTTTATTGGTGTTCATTCCTGGAGACAGGACCTGGGTTGTCAGCTCCAGTCTGATGTAAATTTTCAAGACAGCCCTAAACTACAGGAGTCAGGGTTTCATCTTGGAAAAGGAGAGAGATGTTTTTTAACTCTGTGGTTGCTCCTGCCTGCAATCTGGAAGAGACAGACAGCCTTGTATAAACCCTATGTGATTAAACCTTCCACCTCCCGACTCCCTAACTCTCTCCAGAGTGTCTGATTTCAGACTGAGAGAGATCACTGAGGGATGGACATGGCCACATGCATTTTCTTTTTCTTGCTGCTCATCTCTCGCACAAAACACATTAAGTTTCAGGCTCTAGGTTTAATAACTGATCCAGAAGTTTTGGAAGCTAAACTGTCGGACTATCTATCACTAGGGTAGTGCCCAGTGCTCTGAAATTTGGCTTCGCTATACTCAATAAACAGGCTTAACTTTAAGCAATCATTTCAACTCTTGAGATTAGAAGCTGTGCATAATCAGTATTCTGTGTGTAGCTGGTATTGCCTTTCCACAGACACAGTAACAAATAGAGTTGCTGTGTCTCCTGGCATGGCCCACAGCCTGATTAATAGGATTATAAACAGTCTTGTCAATGACAACGGGAACAAGCCACCTGATAAATCCAGGGTAGGGGCTGCCTGCAATCTGGGCCTCAGCTGAGACTCTGAAAGGAGGGGGTATTTCGGTAGAGATGGAGGAAGGGGTAAGGAATTGTTTTAAGAAAATAAAAGCAAAGCAGACATTAGCTTCCCTCCTCCTCTCTCCCCCAACTAACTGTATGCCTCTTGCCAGAAGAATTTTATTTTTGTGACTTATCTTTCTGCTGTAAAGAAAGGGGAGATTCTGGTTTTCAGAAATAACACCCAAATCTCAGGTTATTTCTTTCTACTTCCCAGTGGACGTTTTCACCCCTCAAGCTCCCCTGAGAAACTGCCCTCTCCTTTTTTGGTAGAACTAATTTAGGATTTTTCAACTTGCTTCATTTGGGACAAGACAGCTGCTGCCAACAGGCTTCTGGTGCCCTGTGACTTATGGTTTGCTCATATGATACCGATCAATCAGAAACATAGCTCCTTGGCCTCTTGCTAGGCTCAAGGTGTTTCATCTCCATTAACCACATTAGCACAGCCCTGCTTTACAGTGGATGCTGCTACTGAAATATTATTTGGCTGTTGGAGACGGAGCATGGGGCTATCACAGGCACAGGCAATACCAGTCCTCATTTTTTCATGCTTTTCGCTAATTTAATCTCCTCCTTACAGCTCCCTCCACAGCTATCTCAATTTTTGGTAATGTCTTTGGAGTGAGGAGAAGGAACTAGTCTTGCTTCAGACGGAAAAAAACTCTATCACCTCTGGTAAAGCCGCACCTATCTTCCTTCAGGAGAAAAATATCGACCAAACAGAAGTGTGCAGCTATGAATCCCAAGGGAGGTGCATCACTAACTTCTCATTTTTTTAAAAGCACTTGACAGTCAATGCAGGACTAGGTCTAGTTCATGCCTCTGTAATGCTATGGGCTGATCAAACGTCACATAAAGAATAGTATCTGCCTCAAACGTACGGGAAAGCTGAATGCTGGAGCCTGAAAGCTGGCTAGAAATTGCTGCCTTCTTCCTATACAGCTATGCCTAGATATTTCTAGTTATTTATACCAGCCCTCTGAAAGGCCAGCCTCTGAAGCCCATATTCATTACGGATAGTGCTCCACAAAGGCTGTACTGAGATCAACAGAACTGGTTTTGGACAGAGCTATATATGCTGCAGCACAAGGTTATGGGAACTAGGCTGAAATTCTGGCTCATTGGAGTCGATGGGACTTTTGCCATTGATTTAATTGGAGCCAGAATTTCCTGTCACTAACAGTGTTAAAAGCAGGCACTAATCCAAGGGCATGAATGCAGGGGCTTGCTAAAGCATTTATTTTAGCAGCATGGCCCAGGTTTGCTGCGCTTGGTGTTGGTGTAACTTCCCAGGGATTGATGGGATGGCAGTGGCACGAGCCAGTGTTCCCTGCCCACAGAGGACAGTTGGCAGCTCTGTTTGTGAAGTTCTCTTTGGACTTGGATTTTCAGCTAGAGGCTCTGTTTGTTTGTGGTGGAGCTTTCTGCCATGTCTGGGGAGAGAAACAGCAGCATGCATAGTGTGCTCCTAACACCCTTTACAGAGAAATCATAACATATTAGCTACAAATCTGCCCGCACTATGTTTGTTCGAGTTAATAAATTATGCTGGAGAATAAATAGATGCTAAATTACATCCTGGCCTCGCCAGAACTTTCATCTTGCCTGTCAGGACTGTGTAATATTAATTATAGCCTGCCTCAGATGACCTCAGGAAGAGCTGGCAAATGGCTGCAGCAGTCATCTGTGACTCTCCTAGCTCCTATTTGATTTTTCATTTAATCAATGCCCAATACATTTGTAATCTCCTGAATCTGGACATCTGTGTTTATTGTATCCAGGGAGTGACCTAATTAAATTCCAGTTTACACCATCCCATGATAGGACTGGACACTTGGATTTCTGCTTTTGCAGCATCATAGTAGTGGGGAAATATCCCCACGCTTGTCAGTGACCGTTGTGAAACCCAGGGAGGCCCAAAGAAGAGGATTTGGGGAATAAAGCAGGACAAATCTTTTCAAAAGTGTTACAGAGGTTGTTTGCTGCCTGCTGTACACTCAAGGCCCTTTGCTTGCTAAACACAGCTGCAAAAACATGTCCACTGGAAAGTGCTCCAAAGACGAGCTGCTATTCAGCTGAGCACATCCTATACTGCAGTGTAAAGGACAGTCCTTTCCTGCGAAATGTCTATCCCTCTGGCTCGTCAGGGGCTGTTGATTTTATAGCCACCCCATTCGTGTAGTGCAATGAAGATGAGCCATTCCAGCTCTGTTTTTGGGTTGGAGTGTTGTGTTGGGTTTGATTGTCATGTAATGATCCCTGCAGAGCACGCCTGCCTGCTGGACCTTCTCTTTGCACAGATCAATAGCATGTTTAAGCAGGAGCCATTCCAAGTGCTTGCAGCATAAGGAGGCTGTTAATCTCTTCGAGGTGACCCACTAAAAGTGAGCATTACACACACATTATCACAGCTTGTGCAAAGAAATGATGCTGTTAAACCCAGCATAAAGACAGGGGGATGGATAGTCGATGCTTGGAGTTACTGTACTGGGTCTCACACCTGTTTTTGGCAATAGAAGTAGTGAATGTTTAGAGATGAATGCAAAAGCACAGAGTATATGTAGTGCTGCTGTCAGACTGTTAGTGTCTTAAGGACTTCCTGTGCTGGAGGGCACCTCTAGACCATTGCCTTTAATAGTAACTGATGGCTGATAGAATGACAGATAGATTTCCTGCTCTTCAGTAATGCTTTATCAATCTGACCACAGTGATCTTTGCTTATGGCCATGAACCAAGGCATTTTATCTGCAACTAACTTACTCCTCTCAACCTCTTAATCTTCAGAAATGCTTGTTCTGGATGGAATGGATTAACAGGCCATAGTTTTCATTTCAGATGAACAGGCAATAAATTGTTATGCTGAGGAATGGTAGTTGTTGTTTGTATATGGTTGGTAATACAGCTTAACCTTCCTGTGGACTATTTTCTCCACTGAGCATTATCTGCATTAGAATGAACAGATTTCATTATTTTATGGGTTAAGAATCTGATTTGTTTGCTTTGTGCTTCTTTCAATAAACTTCGTTTAATAAATGCTAATTGTTCTTAATGCCTTAAATTAATTACAGTCATTTTCACTGCCCCTCTGTATCTATGCTGCATTGCCAAAGGATCACCATGGCAACTTGCTCACCAGGGTGAACATGCACATTCAGTGTTTCCTTGGGCCTGATGGTTCACAGACAGCTCTGGGCCCGGAGACAGCACAGGCTGTTCCCTGCCCTCTTGGCTGATGGTTTGCAGGGTGAGGAGCCCAGAGGGGGTCAGAGCAGTTGGGGATGAGGGAGTCTTGGTGTTACAATATGAGCTGGGAGCAGTCCCAAGGTCCACCTCAATGGCCAGCTGAGCAATATGCCTCACTCGGGGTCTCAGCTTCCCCTTTTTTAAAATAGAGATGAACCCAGCTCCCTCAGACCTCTCAAATGCTTTGGGATCCACTGCTGGAAAGGAAAATTGGTTTACAACTCTCCCTCTACTTTTGTGGATGGGATTGATTCTGTAAGAGCTCAGGGCCCTCCAATTTCTCCTAACGAAGGAAGCACAGACATCCCAGGTCCTAAGAGTTTGCTTATATCAGCAAAGGCTCTCATGCGCAGAGGCCTTGGGCTTCTGGTTGGCGCTGTGTGGCCATGAAAGTGCAGCAATGTTGCTGGAGGGAGGAAAGCAAGAGGAAGTTGGTAAAGCAAAGGAGAGAGAAGTTTGTGTGCCGGGACTCTCTTGAAGCTTGAGGGAGGAGTGGGGAGCTGCAGTGTGCAGGCTGGGGACAAAGCCTCTCGAGGGGAAGGAGCTGCACAGATTTCTGTTGAAGACAAAGCATCCCAGCTGACCCAGAGGAAAGTGATGAAGAGCTACAGCATTTATATTTCTTAGGCAGACTGCATCAAAGAAACTACAGAAGCCTAAACCTGGACTGTGGCTGAAAGTCTTTGCAGTGCACATTTCCTCCTTGACTTGCAATCTGCTCTGTTTCCGCTTAAATCACAGCTGCACTTGGTCAGCTCTTTGATCTTTCCTCTTCGGAGTGTGCATTATTAATTACTGCCTGCACCAATTGTCCAAGGGAGACCTGGCAAACGGCCAGCATCAGGTAAATAAAAAAATAATAGTAACAGGCCAGGTGCCAGGATGCGAGGGGAGGCTTGCCGCGGTCTGGGGCGCAGGCACCCGGTGGGGTGCCTGGGAGTGCTGCCTGAGGGCTGCTGGAGCCTGGAGAGCTGGAGCTCACTCTGCCATCCCAGCACTTTGCTGAGGCCTCCTCCGCCTTTGGAGGTTGGACTAGATGACCTTTGAAGGCCATTTCCAACTCAAACCATTCGATGATTCTATGATCTCTCCTTGTCCAAAGCTCTGCTTCCAGGGCAGGGTGTCTTCTCCTTGTGTCTCCGGCACAAGCAGAGGGTCGTGGCAGGGTTACAGGCTTTCCCCTCAGTGCCAGCAGATGGCAATCCTTGACTAAGCAGTGCGTGGCCACGCTCGGAGCGGGGGGAGGAAGCCTGGCCCCGAGGCTGCCCGCGC
>NW_009199191.1:0-5937 GCF_000690835.1 Fulmarus glacialis | reverse complement strand
CTCACCACCTGCCAACTGATGCCCAGCCAAGCAGTGATCGCTCCCCCCCGACCAACCCCCAGTTTATGTACTGAGCATGACGTCATATGGTATAGAATACCCCGTTGGCCAGTTGGGCTAGTTGTCCTGGCTGTGCTCCCTCCCAGCTTCTTGTGCACCTGGCAGGGCACGGGAAGCTGAAAAGTCCTCGACTGGCGTAAGCACTACTTAGCAACAACTAAACCATCAGTGTGTTACCAACGTTATTCTCATACTAAATCCAAACCACAGCACTATACCAGCTACTAGGAAGAAAATTAACTCTATCCCAGCTGAAACCAGGACATATATCAGTGGGACCAAGCTGGATAGAGATGCAGTTCTCACCACAGCTGCACCAGCAAAAATACTTCATCTTGCTAGTATTCGTTCTTTTCTTCTAATACCAAGCTCTTTTGTCAAAGTAACTGTGTCCATGTTGGAGTGACCGACCTACTGTCAATATGGAAGGAAGGAAGGAAGGAAGGAAGGAAGGAAGGAAGGAAGGAGAACATGAGAAAGAAGGAAAGAAGGAAAGAAAGAAAAAGAAGAGAAGGAGAGAAAGAGAGAAGGAAAGCAAGAAGAAAGCTACCTTTGTTCTTTGCTACATTAAATTTAAAACATCACACTGGTAGTAATATATTGGTTTCATTGCACAAAGACTGTAAAGTCCAGCTAGCTCATAATTCCACCAATAAAGATCATGATTTGCCAATAAAAATTAGGGCAGCCACTGATCCATAGTCTAGATTTCCTGCTTAGGATGGAATTGTAAAATATGATGATCAAATTTGGTGCAAACCAGAGCAAATGTGCAAACTAAGCCAAGCAAAAGTATTCCTCTCTTCTTGCCACTGCCATATGAACCCAGACAGGACCAGGTCCTTCAGCAGAACACCCCAAACCACCTACAGCAGTTGCGATGAGGAACCTCATTTTTTAAGCTATATGGAAAGTCTTTGCTCACTATTTTATGTGTAACTTTTTTAGCAACTTACAAAAAGAGGCACAGAGAGGCTTGATTGAAAACTGATGACACAATCTAGCCCTGCTTTTAGCATTTTGGCATGCAGCACAAAAGCATTTCTGAAATCCCTCCAGCATCTAGGACTGTACCTGGAATGTTTTTAGGACTAATATTAAAAATGCATGGTAGGCTAGAGGCAGGTCTCCTCAGAGGAGTGAACATCAAATGAATTACCTTCACCTATCTGTGAGCGATTGAAAGACAAGAGTCTTGTGTGATATATTTTGCCTCTGGGGAAAAAAAAAATCTTGAGAAAGTACCTTCAACCTAATTTCAAACTACTTTGTTTGGTGTTTTCTCCAAGAGCCTTAAAAATGCTTGCAATCTCATAAGCATGGCTAGGGGTCTTGTTCAGTCAGTTCCCAACCCCACCGCTGAGCCCTGGTCTTCCAGGAACACCTGCCAAATAAAATGTTTGAAAAAAAAATACATGTGGTCTTTACTTAGAAGTCTTGAGGGTATCCAGGTCGTAAATTTGTTGTGGGGTGTGTGGCAATGCTTATTTACTTGCGATTGATTATTTTCTTTGTGGGAGTTTTCCAACCAAGTTAGAAAGTCAGAAAGCACTCATCACAGTAAATCCATAACGTACCTTAAAGTAATAGCTGAAGGAACCCATCAAAACGCACCCTCAGAGAAAAAGACACAGGAGACGTTCATTTGTATTGATGAAGATGCCCAGGGGAATAGTAACGTCATTATTAGAGGGCTGCAAATAAAAAGTAAAACCCTGGGCAGATGAAGATCATCTGGACTTGGGGCTTGAGATGGAGGTGAGACTCTGCCGAGCGTCTGTGAAAGAGCAGGTCAAGGTACGCCAGCCCCGAGCAAACAGCTTGTGGTCTCGCTATGGCTGCGAGGGGGAAGCTGCCTCTGGGAAGCTTTGGGATTAGGTTTCCTTTCAAGTTTTTGGTTTTATTTGAACTTCCAAGTTGAAGCAAAAGTCAAAGAACATGGACTCGGGCGGGCGAAAAGCTTTTCATGGTCTTCCTCACCATTGCATCTGTCCAAGGGGAGGGCATGTATCTGCATTGATGTTTCAGTTTACAACAAACCCAAACCAGAAGACCTGCTTCCCTGGAAGCACCTACCACACATTGACCAAGAGTAAGTCCACAGGACCAGGCTATAGCTAGTCAAAAAAACCCCCTCTTTGAACCCTGCATATCAAGTCTTCAGCACTTTTTCACTCTGCATAGCCTGGTGATGTGGCCATAGCCAGACATCTTCGCCCAAGGAGCTGTGGTTAATGTTGGGCTATAGATGAAGATCATGTAAAGAGACACAGAAGCTCTTAGCGGTGGGATTCATAGGTCATGTCTATACTGCCAAATAACAGAGGGATAGTGAGTGTCCCTGCCCTGAGGCCAAGGGGTATGGACCTGTGGGTATCCACACCACTCAGGGCTGTCCCTGTCTGGAGCACATCCCCCCTACACCGCACACGGTGCCGCTTTCCCCCAGCTCATGTGTTGCCCCTCTGGCCCCAAGACATAACAACAGTTTTGTGGGTTTTGGCCAAGTTAAACTGTCTGAAATAATATGCGGGCTGTGCTGCAGACCACCGGAGTGGTGTTTTCTAGCATGAAACCAACACTTGAGGGTGTGAAGCCTGCTGGGATAGTGCTATAGGTCTATGCATGGGACAGAAGGGGCCAAAACAGGTTCAGACTCACACTCCCTCCTCATGAGGACTCTTGAGTAAGCTCATCTTAGGCTGGACATGGGGCAGAGGGTGAGCGGTATGGACCATCCAGATGGACTCAAGCCCATCTTCTGGTGGCCCCCTGGTCAGCAATGCAGACAAATCCATTTTGCTGGGTCGGCCTAGGTGGTCCTGGGCTCTTGCCACCTAACGTGGGCAGGGGAAGAGATGTTGTCCCTTTTGTACCATGCACGTATAGTCTCCTCTTTTTGCTCCCTCCCTTTAAGAAACTCAGATCCAGTGTGAAAAATGCAGGTCTGGGGGAAGAGTTTGAAGGAAAACCCACATCAACGCCCTCCACTCATCAAATTCCTCATCTCTTTGAATGTGAACCACAATAAAAGCAATATTAAAACAAAGGGGAGACTAAATTAGCATCCTTAATGAGTGCACCACATATTTTTATGCATGGGGCAGGAGACATCTGACCAAACGCGTTCATCAGCATGTCCCCTCCATTCGAGGTAGTCACGTCCAGCTTCCCTTACAGTGAACACAGAGAGAGGGACACTTTGATACACCTCTTCTCCTAAATGCAGCCATGGGAGAAGACAGACAAACTGCTCCTCAAGAAACTCTCCATCAAATACCAAGGCAGCTCAGGGCAACCAAAGACATCTTCGCTGATGCGGGTGAGATGAATCCATGTCCAGACGGGACCAAGATCCCTTTCATTTATCACATTGGCCCAACTACTAGCACTTAAAAATAATTCGTAGACCCCCAGGACACCCCCACCTTGGGGATGGAGGTAGGATGGGCGATCTGGTGGAGGGTTTGCAGAAGGAGGAGCGCCAAACTTGAGATGCAGTGAAGGAGATTCAGCAACGGTGGAAACGTGCAGGGTTAAACCAGCATCTCTATACAAACGGGAATGCATCGGGTTAGACAGCAGAAGCTTTCCAGTGTCAAGGAGCAGCAAACAAGTCCTGGGAAGAAAAGACGTGGTGCCTGCACTATTTAGTTAGTGAGAATAATATACCTCCCTCCTGTCGGCAGGAGCCACAGACTTCTCTTTGTGGGCATGGGTGAAAGGTCCCGCAACACCATCGTCCAACCTACCACACACCGCCGTTGGGATATCCCAGCCTCTTGGCGAAGGCATTTTTGCAGCTGCGATGGCCCACGGAAAGCAAATCGACCCCATTGCAAACCCCTTGACCTCCGAAAAGCCAGCGCTGGCTGCCAGGGCGCGATGCTCTGCGCCGCGTGTTTGCGGGATCCGGCCCCAGCGGTGGAGCAAAACGTAACGAGAGGCACGTAATTAACTTCAGATGTACCTGTCAAGATGTCACGGACACAGACCCGGAGAGGAGCAGCGTGTTATTTGTTTCTCATAATGTAACAATTATCTTGTTGTAAGAGGGGCTCTCTCCCGCGCTCCCTCTCCGCCTTTTGTTTTCCTTCCACATTCGTTCACACATTATTTAACTTTTGACTTGGACACAGCAGGTAAAAGCATTTAACAGCTTGGCTGCTTGTTCAGACGGAGCTGGGAAGGGATGGGGGGAGCAGACGGCAATTTTTTGCCTTAAATTTTCAAGTTTTCAGCACTGCATTTTTCTAAAGGGGGGGGGGGGAAGAAGAAAAGGGAAGGAAAGGGGGGAAAAAAATGGCATTCCACAAAGACGGAGTCACATTTTCCAGCTCTATAACATGCTCTCCGCTGTCCCCAGCCTTCACTCTGAGACGCATTCCCGCTCCACGGCGGAGAAAAGGTCAGCGGTAAAAATTTCGCAGGAACTCCATCATTGTCCTCGCGGGACATGTTCATCAGGAGGAGAGAGCCGGGTGTCTCGCTCTGTCGACAGAAATCCACATCACAAAACGTATTATTGGGGGAAGGTGGGGAAGGGGGACCCACGGCCAGCTAGAGCCCATGACTTCATTTCGCAGGGGCTGCCGCCGGGTGATTATTTCCCCCAGCTCGCTGGATACCCGCGGAGGCGTACGGCAGAGCGCGGAGGGGACGGATAGACGGACGTTTTGCTGGAGAAATAAAGGCAGGAGAGACAAAACAGGGTGGATGTGATTTAAAGGGTTGGAAAAGCCTCCGCCCCGGCGGAAAATTAACTTTTAGTTTATGTAAAAGAAGGTATAACTCTGCTTTGCTGCCAGGTATGTATCTACCTGAGCTTGCACGGAGCAAATCTAGCAGCCAGGGGGATACAACAGCGTTTGCCCAGTGGTAGTTACTAAACAGAGTGAGATTTTTAATAGGGAGTGACGCCGATCATTGCAATAATAACTCAATCTCCTTGGATTCACCCCAAAATGAGACGGGATGCTGGAGCGGTTGATTTTTGCTAGGACGTGCACAGGGATGTGGGGCGAGGGAAGGGGCTGATATCGAGAAACACGAGGCGCATCCTCCCCAAAGGGAGGATGCTGGTGGTGAAAACACGGCTGATGCCGGCGGCTGATGCACTCGAGGGAATTCCTCCGCTCCCGAGAGGTAACAGCCCCAGAGGACTGTTTTTACGAAGGGCAATTACTAAAATCAGTGTGAAAATTGATCGCGTTTCTCTTTTGCCACGCACGCAATGCACACACGTGCCACGGGGGAGTTTGCACCCTTCAAAAATCATCCCGGTGAGCAGGGGGGCAGCGAACCCCAGCACTCTCCAAGCAGCGTGGTTTGTCGCTTTTTTTCTCCAAACACAAAACAAAGGCTCAACTGTGCTTTAGAAAAGGACCGAGGTGCTGGGAGCTGCCCTGGGACCCCATGCCCAGAAGACTTTGAAGTGTATTTGAGTTTTAAAATACCACTTCTGAGCTAGAGGTTTTATTTTTTTGGCGTTATGTTGCCGTTCAGTTTTGTTTTGTTTTGTCCTTCTTTTTTTTTAAGGAGTTGCCGGCCTCAATCCCAAAGTCGCTTTTAGCTTCTTTTTCATGTGGCTGAATCCTCCCCATCTTCCCCAAACCACGCTGCTCGCATCAAACAAGCCATTCCCTGTGGGTCAGGGCTTTATGCATCCCCCCCAGTTACGAGACCACATACGAGGCGTCAATATTTACGTGACACTGTTTACTCGGGCAGTATGTACACAATTAATTTATCTGAAGCGAGAAGGCCTCGCTCTGCTCCCTGAAACGTTTCCTCTCTTTGCTGCACGCTTAGGAGGGCGCACGGCACAGCAACGCGCGGTCAACCCCCAGTATCCATACAGGCTGGGGATGAAGGGAT
>NW_009199190.1:0-25139 GCF_000690835.1 Fulmarus glacialis | reverse complement strand
CTATGATTCTTTGAAGTCAAAGATATGTCTTGAGGGACACAGATGGGTGGGAGAGAGTTGTGTAATGAACCCTGTTAGTTTCTCATCTTTCTTTAGGCACTTGAGGTTTCTTTGTTTAAAAAATGAAATATTCTAGTTCTTATGCCGCAAAACCTGGGTTTTCAGGTTTCTTTGAAGGCTTACTGCAGGAGATGGTCTAGGCAAAACCATCTCAAAGTTTTGGTAAATGTCACATCTTTCTGTAGACCTTTGGTGGGATGGACAAAGAAGGCTGACTGTTGGTGTGTCTAAGTAGACAGATATGTACTGGGGGAGGGAAGCAACTGTGGCAGCAATATTGTGGGACCAGGTCTTTCTGTCGAGGAGTGTATGATAGGGCTCTCTGCTCACCAGTCCACAGAAAGGATGAGGAGTATACTGGAAATGAATGCACTTTTCTTCAGCTCAAGCTATCGATCTATGTTTTGTACATCTTTTGAACTGAAAGCCCAATTTTAGTTGCAGCTTTGTGTTTGAGGAGAGGAATTTGGTTAGTGAGCTTACCTATCACCCATGTGTGAAAATGCCTAAGCTTGCCTTACATTTCTTCAGGTATCACGTCTTCTTTAAAAATAATGCTTCCAGGAGTAGTGGCTGGGTTACACTTTCCGGAAAAGCCCTGCTGCAAGTGTGTGGTTTAAAGCTATAAGTTAGGTTTGCAGTCCATCATATTTCAGATCGATACACTACAAAGAGCTGACACAGATCCTGCACAAAGACAGATTGCACTTTCAAGGGAATTTCATGCCATTTAAAAATGGAATTAACCAAGATGGAAATGCTAAAAATACATGAAAGATAAAGTTTAAGTCACTAATGGAAAACCCTCTGTGTCATTCTGCTTATTAAAAGACAACAAACTGCCACAAAATAAATGCTCCCTGCTAATAAGCCAATATTTAATCAGCACAGTGCTCTGTTCTTGGGGGGTGGGGGGAAGCTTCTGTTGATCACTTTTTGTTGGTGGTCCTTTAAAGAGGTAGATTGAAAAATCAAACACACTATATTGAAATTGCTTTTTTTCTATGCAGTGAAGCAGGAGTGTGCCGTAGTGCTTGTCATCATTTTCTTTATGACCCCAAGCCCTCAATCTCAAAGAATAGAAGAGAAAATGGAGGTCACACTGCTCCTTATACATGTTGTCATGCAGATATGTGCTCTTCATACAAAAGTGGGCTTTCAAATGAGGTGTTTAGTTCTAAACCTCAAGGTAACATACTGTTGTTAATAATTTCTACTGGCTTTTTTTGCACTCCACAAATGGGACAGCTGCTGCTTGTCTGGCTGTGTTAATGCTCATTGAATATGGAAGGGATCCATCTGCTGAATGGCATGAGATGTTAACATGCTGGGGCTAGGCAGGGTTACCTATTTTGCACCTTAGGGCCCAGACTGGTAGACTTCTGCAGGAGGCAGCTTGGCAATAGAAGAAGGAGAACAAAACACACATTCATGAGAAGAAAGAAGAAGATTCTGCTGAAGAACTGGATAAAGAGCAATAAAAACTAGGGTGATGGTAGGCTGAATTTTAATAAATCATCTTCCTCTTCTGCATCTAACCTTTTCGCATCTTTTCAAGTTTTAAATCAATATATCTTTCCAATGAACTTCTCAATAGCCAGAAAAGGCCTAATTTCTTATTTCCAGCTGTGACTAGTGTATAAATGGTATTTCAAACTGTGCAAAAAATCACCACCTGAATAAAATTTACCTGACACCCTCCCTCTGCAGTAGATTTTTTTTTTTCCAGCAGGCCAAAATGTTAATGTTGCTTTCCTCACTCTCATTGGCTCTTGCACCTCCCATAGTATTTCATAAAGGATGCAAGGGCTTTGGTTTGTTATTTAACCTTTTAATAACATGCTAGAGACTAAATCAGAAATATTTTTTCCCACTGACTTCTAAAGCGCTGCTGTCATTTACCGCATAGAGTCAGAGATATAGTGGTCTGCACAAAAAATTATAGATCCTCTACATGTATTCTTGCCTCAATAGCTTCATCATTCTGGATGCTGCCTTTGGGCTGAAATATGGTTCTCTGTGACAGTACAGGACATTTGCTTCCTGCTGCTTTTGTATCTCCTCCTTCCTCCTGGGCAGGCTTCCCTCCTCTGACCACAGCAAGTCTTTTAAGTTTATATTTCTTCAAACTAGCACCTGGCTCATTTTTGGACTGGTGTTTTTCCACTCTTCTGTGAACTACTGGAGAATGTGGCATCTTCTGTCTGTAGCCAGCTTCCTTTGAAAACCAACTATTTGATCCGGAGCACAGTTGTTAAGTTTAATGATTTCCCATTGTATCCAGTCATGGAGAGAGATTATGTTTTGCCTTGTCAGAAAATGCTAAATTGAACACACTCAGAAAGGAGTCTGGTGATACAGCAGTTTTTGTAGCAGTGTCTTCTCATTAACATTTACATTTCTTTGGTTTTATCTAGACAAATTCCTGAAACTCTTATACCAGTCGGAGATAAAAAGAGGTTATAGGGGCAAAAGGCACAGTGTAACATATTTGTAACTGGTGGGAAGTTGGGTTTGCATTCCTTCCCTTCTCTAGCAGAATATCTGCACTCTTTATTAAAACTGACAGTCACTAGGTCTAGCCATGTTGAGGCGATAGTGAATAACTAGTGAGGATCAAAGGTGCAATGGAGACTGTTTCCTTCGGTCTTGGTTTTGGTGTTTTCAGCTAGAGATTGAAGTTCTTTTAAGGAGTAACTGGGCCAAGTGTAACCTCCTGGACAGAGATGATCAGTCCTGTTTTAGAGAAGATACTGAGATTGTTTATGAGAAGAGGAGCAAGGACTGAAAGCGATGGTAGCCATTTGAGGTGCCCTAAGAGAGCCTGCCTGGCCTCCAACTATTGCTCTAGAAGACCATGGACCTCCTAGAGGTCTATTATATCTGCTAGCTCTAACTGAATGTCTTACATACTTCCATGTGTCTAAACTAGCAATAGTGGATGCCTCTGCTTGCATAACTGAAGCCTGTCTTATGTGTCTCCTTTCACGATCTGAAATGTTCCCTAGGCCCCAGTTAGACTGCATTAACTGGAGCCTAGATACTCAGCTCATATACTGACAGCTACATATAGACCCTTAAATTATGTGTCTAATCTTGCACCAAATCCAACTCCAAATTAGTGATCACTAGGAGTGAAATCAACAAGTCAGCTATCGTCAGGGAAGGGCTGTGCAAAAACTCTTTCTGTCTTTTCTGTTTGATCAAATTGTTGCACATTTTTTTCAATTTGGTAAGTTAATTACCCTAGTCTTTACTCTAACAGAGCCTGGCTTTTTTAAAATTTAAAAACCTTTCAATCTTTTTTGAGGAGCTCCCTACAGAAGACTATGTAGACCATTGACCTCAAAAGCTCAGGACAGTCCTGTCACAAGACATGAGATCCAAAGCACTGTGTATGTGCAATGGACCTATGATTCTTATGTTCTCAGCTTCCCAGGAATCCGACTTCCATGAGCACATCAGGGTCAATGCCATTTCAAAGTGAACAGGCTGCGACTGAGGCACTTAATGCACACAGACCACCTCTTGGGAGCAGGGGGGTCTTTGGCCCTTCTACCTGACATTGTCTTTGGCTTTTGGATCCTCTCCGTCTTATCCCACTAGCCATAGTTATAGCTATTTAGACTGATCCCAGTTCTTCCTACAATTGCTAGCTCCTGCAATAGTGTGGCTGAGTAAGAGCATAGATTTTCTGGAAACAAGTCTTCACACTGGTCACCTGATATTATCTACATAAAAATATTCTTCCAGCCTTTAGACTTTCATATAAAGCTGGACGTTATATCTTTTTTTTCCCCTCTCTTCTGTCTACTGATCGAGATTTGCTGTGTAATCCTGGTTGTAATTTTTCTAGTTTAGTTTTCAAGTCTGCTTTTTTTCTTTTTTTTTTTTTTTTTTTTTTAAATTCATAAGAGGTTGCCTAGTGGCAAGCTCTCTACCCCTTTGACAGATGATTATAATCTTCAATATGTCACAGTGATTCATAAGCTGTGTTACCTCTTAAATGAATAAGTCAGTTCAGCAAGACTCCTTGCTAAGCAAGGTACCACTCAGTGCAAGTAGCAGGATTAGAATGGGACTCCTCCAATATAATTACTATAAAGATAAAAAACAGGGTGTCAGATAAGATTAAAGATCACCTGGAACAAAACCAGCTAATCTGCCTAAATGAAATGTACACACTTTAGCTCCTAAAAAGGCATAGTTAAATTTCCCCTCCTCAGATGCTGTTCTTGTCCATGCCTGTATTACCCTATGTTGTGATGAGGACAAGCAAAGAAAGCAGACACAGGTTGTCCTAGCCAACACATCACCTAGAGACAGACTGAAGAGTAGGGACCTACTGAAGTTCACCCTATACAAGTAAGGAAGAGTAAGAGCAAGCAGATCGGATTCCTCCCAGCTTGCAGTGCCCCACAATGGTATTCACAGCCACAGGCATGCTCAAATCAGACTTCAGAAGATTAATCTCAGCACTTCTGTTGGTGTCAGAGATCAATAACTCTTGGGCACTTATTTGTTATGTCTTTACTAAAAAGCTCTGTGGCTCAGCCTGTGTTGTTCAGATTTCTGTTCTCTTCTCTCTGTGAACTTCAATTTGGAAGTGCAGATGATAGATATATTCTAGAGAGGTGACGTACCTTGAGAGTTCAGGGTATTCAGGCACTTATTCTGAATGCTGTCCTGTTGGTTTTTTCCTTTAAAATTTGTTTATGACATTAGATCCATGGGGAACTGATCTACATTACTGGTAAGCTAGAAAAATGTGTGGGCACGTGTACAACAAATGCTACTTGCCTATGCAACGTTTTGCAGCCAAATACATTCCCTGACACAGCTGAAGAGGTGACAGGCATGCCCCAGGACCAATAGTAATTGCTATGGTGGAAGGAAAAAGAAACTTCTTTAGGCAGTGCTGCTGCTGCACCTTTTGTGTTGTGAACACCTGGTTGTAGAAATTCTTTATTCAGGCACAGAGATCTAAAGACGACTTTTTATAAGTACAATATACATTCAAAGGGACTGCATTACCTGTTTCTTAACTGGCTAGAAATTGTACTTTTGGATTTGACACACACATACGCTAGCCAACCTCTGTACTATTTGTACGGCATTCTTGCCGTGTTTGGATCTATTCTGACTTACAAATGACTTACAAATTACAACTAGGTGTTGTAGAGTTTCTGTCCTTAAGTTCAGGTTGGGGCAGCTGACCTGCAAGCCCCTTGTTCTTCTTAATTTGACGGTGGTTTTGTTATACAGATTTATTTAATGTTACTCCTTTAAAGACAAATCTCCTGGAGTAACAGATGATCCCCCATTAATGATAGTTATTACATATAGTTTTTATGTTTGCATATTGTTTATAGCTGTGGCCTGTATGCTGAAAGAAGGCAAGCAATTGTTGCTGAATATGGAATGTGCCCTAAAGCCATCTAGAAAAAAATTACTAGATACTATCCAAATGTATTTGGCTTAGCAGAGGAGGTTGCTGACAGAGGCCGTAGCAATCCTGTTCAACGCTTATATAAGATTTGTACTTTGCAGAAGCAGCATGATAAGCTCTTGACTCTGCAAAGTGCTGTACATGAACAGCTCCCAGGGCTCAAGGGATACTCTGTTATCACCATTAGATGATTTTCAGCTACTTTAATTAAGCTATCTGCAAATGAATGCTTAAGAAAAACATGTTGATGAACAGGATGGCTATTTACAACATACTTACCAAATAAAGCGTGCACAGCTCTTTTGATTGTCAGTGCAAAGTGGACTTCTGCAAAGTATATCTCACTTCTGTGAGCCAAGATTGTTTACTCATTTGTCCAAAAGCAAAGGCAAAATCCAGGCTGGGTAAAACAGGCAGAACTGACTTTCCATTGATTACAGTGGAGCATGCTTTTCATCTCAGGTGGGTGTCCAGCTACAAGGTTTAGATAAATGAATTGTTGAGGTATTATTGCAGAACCCACAGGATGACAAGTTGGTTGCTCTGGTAACTCATTATTTAATGTTTGAATGGTGATATAAATAGGAACACAGCACATGTTAGTTGTCATGCATTAGCATGATAAGAGTGGTAAGAGATGTCACCCACTTCAGATTTGAGATTTCTACAAAGCACAATACTTTTATATTTGTGTGTGTGCGGGTGTGTGAGAAAGGGCTCAGTGTCTCATATTTTTTATAATCCCATTGTAAAGGCTGAACAGAAATCTGATTCTTTGAAATGTTTTCAGAAGAAGTATCTTTTGTACAAGGCCATGAGAAATTAAAAAAAAAAAAGAAAAAGAAAAAGAAAAAGAAAAAGAAAAAGAAAAAAACAACCTATTCTCCTAAAGTGATTGAAGCTGTTCTTTTAAAAGTCACACACAAACACTGCTCTCCAAGACAACCTGGATTTCCAGGAAAACATAAAGTCTAAAAGTTTCATTTAAAAACTAAACCACAAAAAGTAAAATAGATAAGTAGTACAAATGAGAACCTGAGTTTAGTTTGGTGCAGAACTGGGTACAAAAGCAAGGAAGAGAAAGGGCAATTATACTCATCAAAAAGTGTTGTGCTTACCTCACAAGATGAGTACATCTTGTGTACCACAGTAAGTGGTTTCAATAGGATATCTACAGACTTTTTTGTTTTTCTCAGTAAATCTGTTCTTTCCACATGAATCATCGACCACTGAACTGAACTTCCTAAACTTCTCTGAGTGATGAGAGTCCCAATAACCTGCTCTGACCACATGCATGGAGAGTTCAGTCTAGTACTGGACTTATTAGAGGTTAGTATCACAAAATCTGTAGTCAGTTAACATCAAGACATTAGAAAAAAACAAAGGTAAAGGAGAACTGACTAGACTAAAATACCCTAAATACATCCTTTGTGTAAATGATTTAAAAATAATACTGCCACTTACTGGGGAGTTACTACAGTTAGAGGGTATCTTTACTCTGTACAGCCCATCCATTGAATAGTGTTGAGAGGTAGTAGTAGAAGGAGATGATAGATAATTGAAGATGCAGGTACTTCACAGTCCACCTCTTTGTGTAACTGCTCCTCATTGGTGACCAAGGTGGCTGAGGTAGCTTTTCATAACTCAGGTATTGAGATCAGCCTGGAATCCAATGATGGCCAGCTGGTCTTGAAATTACCCAACTTACCAAGTGTGTTTTGTAAGGTGTGCTGAGCTTTTTTGTACTATAATTAGACTCATACTGTTCTCCAAATCAGTTAATTTTAAATTACATTGTTTTAGCTACACAGGGTCTCATCACATAAATAATGGCAGTGTAACCTTTTCTGCAGTGATGCATTTCAAGTAATTTCAGTGACCAAAACAAGTTGTGACTACATTATTGCTTTTCCAGTTGAGTTGCATCCATAGATTTGAAGTGTCCAGCTCCTCCGTGTCTGCTTCAGGGGGAAAAAAAATTAGTTCTGAAAGGTAAAAACGCTTAAGTTCACTCTTCTCACTTGTTTTGTGAGGATGAAAAGTAATCATAAATTTAGACAGGTCAGTTTATTCTTTCAGCTGCAAGGGAAGGAATTCTTCAGTTTCGCAAACCTACTCCTTCCCACTGTCTTTTGTGCCTCAAAATATTCAAATTAGTAAAAATAAAGAGGATTTCGCAGGCGCAGTGTTTCTTGTTGACTTTTTGTATGCAGCAAATCTTTCCTATGATGAGTTCCATATGAGTGCAGTGTGAAGGAAAGACAGCACAAAGGTAATTCATTTAGTAAGAGCTGCTTTATTTCCTCTTTTAGCTAGTGACAACCTAGAAAATCAGCATCATGATTCCAACCATTAGGAAGCAAAGGCAAAGTTTGTCAGCCAATTGCAGTTCTATATTTGTTTTCCCTCCCTCAAGTATAGGGAAATCAAAAGAAGGAAAACATAGAAAAAACAATGAGAAGAGTGGGCGGCTGACTTCCAAGCCATATTCTGAGAAAGAAAGCAGGAGGGAGAGTGAAATAAGAGGATGTAGGCAGTAAGCTGAGCATACTCGAAAAAGCACTGAGCCCCATGCGGAATCTGTCCCCTCTGGGCAACACAGCAGACTTAGTCAGTGTGGGCCAGATTCACATTTGTATGAAAACCCATTGCACTGCTGTAAAAAGGGGCTCCATGCAAACAATTTCTAGGTCCGGTAGGTATTTCTTGACAAACTTCAATAGTACTGATCTTGCTATCCACATTCATTCCTAAGAGGCTGGATTGCATTGCTGTTTGAACTCATAGTTCAACACATGAATGGTATTTTTGGAAACAGACACAGAGTTTACTTCTTACAGCAATTCTCTTTCTTGCTCATTTCACATAGTAACTTGTATATCCATTAAGCGGTAAGATGGTCCATGGGAAAATGTTGTAATTGCACATGTTGAAAGGGTACATCATTTACCTTTATTACAACTCTTTTTGCAGCTGCAGTCTCAAAAATTATACCGGTGTGTACAACCATGCTGGTGCAATTAGGAGAAACTGGTTCTTTGTCTTTATAATCCTTCTCTGGATGAGAAATAGGAACACCGATAGAGCAGAGAAAGCATTGTACTGTATTATAAACCCGCAAGCCAACCCAGCCCCATGACAGTTCATGGAGAAGCTTAGAGAATAGTTTGGGAAGGGAAACCTAGTTAGAGTGTTTGCGGGAAATATAAAAACTGATGCGTGGGCGTTGCAGTCACAAATCCTGTTATATGCTAATACGATTTATGTGCGTAACTCCCAAACACCATTATCAGAGTTAACCCCTGTGTATCTGTTGTATTTAAAATTAAAATGAAGGTATGCTATTTGCACTTCCAAAACATTGTATCTGTATTACACACAAACATTTAATATTTTAACTTATTTTTGCTGACTAGATACACTGTCCTAGACCACACTTCCTTCATTTGAATGATGATTGACATCCTTCTTGAACCTGATAAATCTTGAATTCAAACGAACTACCTCAATTGTAATTTCATTTAAAAATATGAGTTTTAATGCAGGAATTCCTCAGTCAGGGAGTGAACGATACCTTAGTAGACACAGTGTATTTTATCAAACCAACAGCTTACAAAACAATCTTCATTCTGGAGTGAATTCTTAGTAAGTGGATATGAGAGACCCAAAGAAACAAGCAAATGTGCATCTTCCAGTCTAGAGCTCTCTTCAGGGTCATGGTGTTAATTAGTGTGTCTATACTGACTTCATACTCTGTCCCAAGAGAAATTATATTTATTTTCTGGACCTCTTGTTGCAGAACTGTTTTCACCTGTACTGCTCATGGTTAATGAATTGGCTTTACCCTCTTTGCATAGCACTTGGAGCAGTCCTTGACTTGATCACTGCCTCACAGACCTTTCTTTACACAATGAATTATGTATACCCAACCAAATATGTGTGTGCTCCAGTTTTGTTAAGGAAAAACCTAGCTGATCTGCTACAGAGAAAAATCCTGGCTCAGGATTTTATGGACAAACAGGGGACTGGAGAGTAATCCAACTGCTGGTGTTGACATACTCATTTTGAACAGTCATGTTTAGGCTTTGGTGTTGCAAAGTGTTCCTACTCTATTATTATTCAATACAATGACTAATTCTATTAATTGGGGACTAACTCTCCTTCCTCCTCCAAACTGCTAGTGTTTGCTGAGAAACCTCCTTTATTGCAAAACTGGAAAAATTATGCTTGGGGTTTTAAAGACTGTTTAGTTCTGGAATCTAAATTCAGCTACACACAGCCCTGGGAGCAGAAAAAATAGAGCTACATATACCTTCACAACAATACTCACTCCAAAAAATTGTACAAGGATAAGTGATTGTGAGGTATTGCTCTATCTCGACCAGTGAAACAAAAAATGTCTTGAATTAAGAAAGCAGAATTTTTCATTTTGAAAATGTCAAAACAAAGTGTCAGAAATTCTGAAAAAAATGTCCCTAAGACCTGTTTGTTTGCCTCATCTTTTTGGAAACATGATTTCTAAAAACTAACTCTCTCTGAAAAAGTTTGTTGTTTTGTTGAGTCAGTATTTTCTGAGGAAAAAAAAAAAAAATCAGTATCTTCCCAGCCATCTTGCTAATCCCCTAATTTTTGCCACTCTAATTTCCATAGGTAAGGAAATGTTAAGAAGAAACAAGGAAATTGAATAGCAAACCTATTGCAAGCATCAGAAAACCAGCAACAGCTTTATTTGCCGTAACGTGCTAGTGGTTCCTGGAATTATACATGGATATGGGCATTTTTCTTTATCATCCTGAATTCAGATCAGATTAAAATTATATGACCTTGTTGCTGTGAAGGAGTTTATTCCTTTCAGTTTAACTATCGGTGTTCTTAACTTTGATAGAGATTTTTGCTCTGGTGAAAGGATTTCTGTAGTAACTCTTTGTTAAGAAAGATATATACAAGTTTCTAGAGTTTCTTGTTATTATTATACTCAATTCAGTTTGAAAACACCCATAGTAATTAGAACTTTATTCCACATTTCTCTCTTGATCAAAATAATGAAAGTGTTCAAAATACTAACTACTCATCTATCTTTGTGCATCAGGCAATAGGGACCTCCTCCATCAGTGTACGTCTGGTACCTGTTACAGGATCCATAAGAGGAAAACTGCGCTGGATTCCCATTAAAATTGCTTAAATGCAACTTAGCATCTTAGAGAACAGTAAATGGAAGTGTGTAGTGGATTCACACAGGAACAGACTATTTTTCCAAGAAAGACCTAGTTCAACACATCTAACCTTGCTTACATTGGCAACACATGTTATGGCGTATTCGTAAAACGACCATCTCCTGTAGCCAGTACTTCGAGGAAAGTGAAAACACTTTTCATACAATGGTTTGTTGAGCAAATTGTGCAAAGTGCTGCATGCACAATAGTCTAGTATATTGGTTTCACCATGAAATGTACAGAGTTTATAAGTCATATCTTAAAAAGGGGAGCTGCAGAGTGCATAATGGCTTCAGCAATATTCAATTCCCTTCTCCAGATCCAGTTGCGGTATTAGTAACAAAAGTAATTGATGAAACCCTTTGCAAGATACATAAATAAAATAATCTAGAAACCAATTCATGGTTTAATTGGCAAATAAACCTATTCCTTACCCCCAAAGATTTCTGAGGATTGTGCAAGTAATGAGGTGGGAAAGATTAACCTCAGATATAATTCCAAAAATAGTACAGCACAAAAGTGCAAGACAGTAAGAGGACAAGCTCAAGGAACATGAAATTCAACATTCAAACTTGACTGGGCTGGCTGGGAGATACGTGTGAGTTGAAATCATTACCTCTGAGTAATGTACGCCATAAGGCCTGAAGTTTTTGAAGTGAGAATGTTCCCGTTTACACAATAAATTTAAATAACATCAGAAAGCATATCCTTTTCTTATAGATAATAATAACCCCTGAAGCTTACTAGCACAAAATGCTACCATCCTGGACATTAATAGGGTTCTAATAAAGATTAGTCCTCCCTAGAAAAAGTAACAGCTATTTTACAGAGAATGTAAGTTATAAAGCTGCAAGCTCCCTGCATCAGGGCATAAACCAACTATGGACACAGGGAGTTAAGAACAAACTCTTCCCTATTAGCACATTATTCTTTAATGATCCACCATGGGATCATTACAGTAATTAATGAATGATTGGAAAGTTAATTTATCTGTTTTCTTGTGTTATCACAGTAACTTGAAGCAGAGGAATCTCCAAGAATCGATGGCTAATCTTCTGAAGATCTAGGTGTTAAACTGCTGCCTGTCAAGGCTGGAATTAAAATGAATTTACTCCCTTGTAAGCTGTATGAGACTGTAAGAATGTGAAATGTGTGAACAACTTCAAACTGTGATACAATGCCAAACTCATATAAACACATACAGTTTATAACTCCTGTGTGTCTTCCGTTTTTGTGGGCTTGCACATGTTTTGGGTAGGAAAATCACAACTAGGTGGAGCCATACATCACGAGGAGCTAGCACGTTCAGAACCATTGAGGAGAGTACCAGGAAAAGTGCCATCCAGTCAGTGATGAAGAAACAGTAAAAATTACTCTGTTTCTCCAGAAATACACGTGGCGGTTGAATATCAATCTGCAATATTAGCTGCTGTTTCTGTAGGCTCAGAAGGAACTGACTGATAAATCTGACTACTATTTCCACACTTACGACAGTTTGAGCCTATATGGATGATACTGACCTGCAGAAAAACTTAGTATGAAAGACAGCTGCATTATAAGAATCTGTGGGATATATTAGGACTAAGCTGGAAGAGCAGCTCTTCCGGGTTACAAATTGCTTCCACAGGGAAGAATAAGATTGGAATCAACTATAGAGCAACTTCTGAAAACCAAATTAAGAGCTTCTAGCTTTTCACTCCATCAGATGGTGCTAACACAGAGAGAAGCAAAAGAGCAAAGAAAAGACCCCAGAAGGCCACGGGGAAAGATTTGATTCCTGATGAGGATTTCCAAACCACTGGAAGACTCTTAAAAGGGACTCCAAAACCAATCACTTAGCTTTTACTCAGAGTTCAACACAGAATCAGAAAAATTAAGTTTCCCGCTCCAGTCTGTTGGAAATGGTGCTAAGGTGCTTCTGGCTTTACCTCTGATGTCCTGTTCTCCACTAAGACAATTGCCACCAATGAGTGCCAAATTAGTTGCCTCTTGAGTGTGAGGAGTTGAGAGATACCAGAGATCACTTTCCTTTCAGACAAGTTGGGCTTGCCTTCTTCCACTTTCATTCCTCAAAGTGAAAGACTTTCATCAGAGCATGTCCACTGGCTTCTCCATTGTCTGTCCGTCTGGTGAAAGAGAAAGGGAGTCGGAAGAGAGTCAATCCCATTGTGGCAGGTTGACCCTGGCTGGATGCCAGGTTCCCACCAAAGCCGCTCTATCACTCCCCCTCCTCAGCAGGACAGGGGAGAGAAAATATAACGAAAGGTTCCTGGGTCGAGATAAGGACAGGGAGATCACTCAGCAATTACCGTCATGGGCAAAACCAGACTTGACTTGGGGAAAATTAATTTAATTTATTACCAATCAAATCAGAGTAGGATAATGAGAAAATAAAACCTAAATCTTAAAACACATTCCCACCACCCCTCCCATCTTCCCAGGTTCAACTTCACTCCCAAATTCTCTACCTTCTCCCCCCGAGTGGCGCAGGGGGACGGGGAATGGGGCTTGTGGTCAGTTCATCACACGTTGTCTCTACCGCTCCTTCCTCCTCACACTCTTCCTCTGCTCCAACGTGGGGTCCCTCCCATGGGAGACAGTCCTCCATGAACTTTTCCAACGTGTTCTTCATGAACTGCTCCAGCGTTGGTCCCTTCCATGGGGTGCAGTCCTTTAGGAACAGACTGCTCCAGTGTGGGTCCTCCGTGGGGTCACAAGTCCTGCCAACAAAGCTGCTCTAGTGTGGGCTCCTCTCCATGGTGTCACAGGTCCTGCCAGGAGCCTGCTCCAACACGGGCTCTCCACAGAGTCATGGCCCTCTTTGGGTGCATCCACCTGCCCCGGGCTGCAGGTGGATATCTGCTCCACCGTTAACCTCCATGGGCTGCAGAGGGACAGCCTGCCTCACCATGGTCTTTACCACAGGCTGCAGGGGAATCTCTGCTCTGGCACCTGGAGCACCTCCTCCCCCTCCTTCTTCACTGACCTTGGTCTGTTCAGAGTTGTTTCTCTCACATATTCTCACTTCTCTTTTTGGCTGCAGTTGCACAGTTTTCTTTTTCCCCTTCTTAAATATGTTATCCCAGAGGTGCTACCACCAGAAGAGGTCAAATAAAATGGAGACATACTTCACAAGGTAGAGGTACCTTTCTCCAAATTGTACTGCAGCTCCACATTCCTAACAAAATATAAGGTCCTAGTGAGCAGGTACTATATCAATAGGTTTTAAACTAAAATATTTCATAGAAACAACTTGAATCTAACGAGTTTCTGATGAAACAGAGGCCAAGACAATTCAGGCTGCAGATGAATCCAAGTTCAGCAGTAGGTGTCATCTCTCACTACTACAGTCTGTCTTCAGAGTTTGGAGAAACAAAAATTTCAGGTCTACAGGGCCACAGTGCAGGCAGCTGTGCCAGCAGCCTCAGCCTGGAGTCTTCAGAGGTGCAAGCTCCCCGTTAAGAAGTTTGCAACATATAAAGATCACCTGGGACTGAGCTTCCAGCCATACCGACAGGACTGCTAGGGTCCAAACTCAGCTAAGGAGTTACGCAGTTCTTACCTGGAGCTCTATCAGTCTTCCAGGCCTGATCCAGGTGCCATGACTGAGCTGGAAATTTCTGAGTTTGGCTTCCTAGACTTAAATTACATTCTTTACAATTCTTTACAAAACTTCTTATTGAATTTTTTCTTCTTTTTTTTTCCTGCAGAAAATTTGAAATGACTGTTTTCTTCTTCTTTTGTTTCTTTTTTCTACCAAAACCAGAACTGTTTTCCTATTTAGAATTCCCTATAAGATACAAATTCAAACATTTAAACAGGTCTACACTTGACAAATTTAATTCTTACATCACCTCTGGGTTTATTTTTGCTCTCCTTGGTTTTGTTTTGTTGTTGTTGCTTTGTTGTTTTTTTTTTTTCTTTGTTTCTCAGTCACATAAATGTCTGAGACAAAGGCAGTAGTCACAGTCTGTTGGTTTCCTATTTTCATGCATGTCAGTGAAGGTAAGTGTTTCCATGGCACAAAAGAGCACTATTCAGTTTTTGACACATTTGCTTAGGTATTAGAAACACTCTGAGGTATCTGGGACATCTACCCTCTGCAGCAGCAACTGGAGGCACATGAAATGTTGTAAGGTGTCTAAAATGGAGCTGGATATTTAAGTCTGGGCTACTGAATCCTGAACCAGATCATATTGCTGCAAAATCAGAGATTGCTCTGACACAAACAGAGGCCATAATCTTCTCAGTTCAACACCCTGCATCCAAAGATGGTTCAGTCATCAGACCTGAGCCCTCTGGTGTTTTATTGGTGAATGCTGATATATTTCAATGTCTACGGTTATGGTACCTGAATAAAGCTGGTTTTGGCCTTTGTTACTTTTAGTTCACAGCAGTGATCAAAACAGCTTACTGTAAATGCTTTGGATCCTTTCCTCCTACAGGCAATAAGAGATTTGCCACTAACTTCAACAGAACCATTTTTGGGTGCCATGTTTAATTAACACGTAATTCAGAGTGTCTAATAGGATTGATGTGCATCTGAATTAAAACTGCAAACAAAATGGTGCTAAGGGATAGAAGCAGAGAATAGACTTTAAATCTCATTTCAGGATGTGAGCGCGAACGGCAGAAAATACCATGGGCTTCACAGACAGGGAAGAACTTGGCATGAGATAAAAGGTTTAAGCCAGGATTCATCCAACTTCCAGTCTTGCTCAAAGGATGAAAGCATCTGAAATTTGTATATTCACAGCCTGACTTGCCTGCTATGTATGTGGTGAGCCCATATACAAGGCTTTGAGTGCCTCTGGAGATTGGTTTTTAGAGGACATGGGAATGACCAACATAAAACGTTGTTGGGTGAGCAGTCTCCAGGAGGTTTCTGGCCAGTCCACCAGGCCTCTGAGCAGTCAGAAGGGTAAAGGACACCAAACATACCATATTTAAGACATTTTGGGAGTGAGGGTGGTGGGTGGTGCTCTTCCAGATTCACATAGTCTCATTTGTAGCTTTCCCTCTGTCAGGATGCAATGTGAGACAGACTTTCAAGCCATTTCCTCTGGTGTTAATCTTCCAATGAATATTGACTCATGGGTTTTGAAAAACTGCTGAAAAAATGACAAGTCAATGAACATTACTCCCTTCCCTGCCTGTCTGCTCAAGTGAGATGTACCCTTTCTCCCCAGTGGGGCTAGAAGGAGAAAAAAAAATGAAAAAAAAGAAAACCAAAAAACCCTAAACCAGGAATTCTATACTGCTGTTTAAATTAGGAAGATTAGGTCAACCCCTTAAGAAATCTTATTCTTCATGCCATCACTGTAACTCTGCTGCCTGGACTGAAACAGGTGGCTGTTGTACCCTTTCACACTTCTATCCTTTCTGTTCTCCCTCATGTCATAATGCCAGGGTGGGGTAGTATGCCACAATCCCATTTTTTATAAGTTGAACACTGACATGATAACCCTCCCCTTTCCTCTTCCCTGTGTTTCGGAGAGAAGTGTCTGCATTCAGCCTGCCCTCTGCCCCTGCAGAGGTGTTGCAGTGTCACAACCAGCCAGGAGCACCATGCTGCTGGGAGAAGCAGTTGTTTCTGCTTTCTTTGGGGCTGAGAACAACTGGGAGCGACATTGGCTCTTGCAGAGGTAAGATCTTGATGCTGGCAGAAAACAGTTCTGCCACAGTGAGGGAGAGACAGAAGAAATTACCTGTCATAGGACCATGACCTGAGTGGACAGCAGGAGCTCCCAGCTGGGACCCAGGGGGGCGACGAGCTGGGACCAACTCAGCCATGCTGCCTTGCCTCTGTTTAGGTCCCAAATTCCTATAAGGCTCAAATTCACATTCCTACTTTGTTCCCCCCCACCCAGGTCACTTTGGTCTCTGCTCATGTCTTTTCCATTGATGTTGGTATAGGACCTCTTCCCTCTCTGTAGCAAGTGTTAACTATGTCATCTGGAAAACTGCAAAATTTCCAGCCCTAGAGACTGAAATTTTCAGTAGACACTCACAGGACAAGCAATAAGGGCTTCTTTATGTGTATCACAAGGTTCTCTTGTGTTGAGGGTCTGGATTTCTTATACTGTCTCCCTGATTTCTTGATTACTCAGGGGGGAATATCTAGGCTGTCAGTCAATGGTAAGCAGAGAGGTATTAGTGTCTAACTGATAGTTAGGCTGCACTAGAGCAAGAACCATTAGGCGTATTATGGAGAGGTTACTAACTACTGACAGCCTTACCAGCAGTCAGCTTTGATTCATGCTGACACAGTATAGATTTATGTTAGTAAAATTGTTCCGTGAAAATGAACATCTTTATTCTCCATGTTAAAACTGCTATATGAATAAGAGTTTCCCTCCCATCTTTCTTTGTCCCTTTTTCCCCCTCCTCCTCCCTTTTCTGCCCCCTCCTTCCTTTTTTCCTGTCGTCTTCTTTCCTTCCTTCTTTCATCCTTCCTTCCCTCCCTTCCTCCCTCCCTCCTCTCACTTTCTCACTCTCTCCCGCTCTCCCTTGATTTCTCTGTCACTCTTTTTCTTTTTCTTTTTTAAAACTAAAGATGTAAAAGCCTTTCCCAAATTTTACCTCAAATCCCTTTTTTCTTGAGAGCACAGATTTTAGTCAATGTCATCAGTGCTAGTACTGGACATGACATTAATTTTCCAAGTATAATATACAATTTGTTATTTTGGGCCAGGGTAGTCATTACAGGTTGTATATAATTATTCTTGCTTAGTAATTTTATCTAATAATAGGTGCAAAAGAGCAGTAAGTATTAATTAAGGAGGCAAAGGAAAGTCCAGCGATAATGACTTTTGAAGCAACAATATCTTGTATGTGAGGCACAAATCCTGGAGAAGAGTTTTCTGCTCTTCACCACAAGAAGCGAATAAATATCAGAGAAGTGAAATGGGTCAGAGGAGAACCAGTAAGGGTTTAAAGGTAGTGGTTAGTGCTATGACTAATCAAGTAGAGAGAAGAAATTAAATAAAGAAGACCTTTCTACAGAGTCACAAAAGTGATGGAAATAGAGCTGTCATTACAGGTGCTAATTAACAGGGCTAAATATCTCTCAGCTTTGGAGTTAATACAGGTGGGAAGACTATGCAACAAGCAGCATGAATTTCATACACCCTGACTCGTCCTAAAGGAATTCCTCATGGCTGCCAGTGGCATAATATTATCACAGACTGCTGTTATTATCTTCAAGAAAATGCATTTAAGTATTCAAAAACTTCTCAGGGGGAAAGCCTATCATTAACTTTTCAAACTATTGAGCACATATATGTAAACTACTAATAGGTATATGTGTTGTCTATGTCTACCTGGACATGATATTAGTAAGGTCAGAACTTGATTACTGCATTCGTTTTCCAGTAACAGGGCTCAAAAGATGAAGATACTAAAGACAAGTCTCCTTAGGAAGATGTTAAAGAGTAGTTATGAAAGTTTTTCTGCCAGAAAATCCAGGTTCTTATACCTGGGAGTCTGTTTAACCAAGAAGCTCTCAGTACCATTCATGCTCCATTTTCAACAACCGCTGAATAGGAGGAAGTTCAAAAAATTGTAGGGATGTTAATGTTGTACCATTGCTTTTAAGGGATAAATGAGATAATAAATTTATCTTACTGTCAGTCTGATACTGATCTCAGGACTTGAATAGCAAGGATTTAAAGGAATAAAATAAAATTAATACCGGCTAGTATGGAAAACGTTTTCAAACTGACATTTATATGTTAATAAAGACAGTATTGATGAAGAAAACAGGGATTTCTGTATTTTTGGCTTAGCGCTGCACACTATTTTGATTGAGAAAACAGGGTGGCATAACTTTAATATGGTACATGTCAAACAGATTAAACAGGACAAGTGACCGTCCTCTGAATAAATGTATAAATGGCAAATTAACACTGAACACGTTCATTTCTGTGGTACTGCACAGAGATGAGCTATTGAATCTGTATTATTTGTGGTATTTATCAATGTTCAGGAACTAAATGCAGTCTCATAACTGATAAATTTGTTGTTGACATCAAGGTCAGGAAAGCAGGAAGAAGATGATGGGTGACTGATACAGAGTGATCTAGATCACCTGGTAAACAGGGGTCATGTCACTAAGGGGTAGTCTGCCCTTCTGTGGTCCTCGGGGAGTCAGACACGCAAATCTGAGCCCAGGCTCACTCTATGATCAGCGGAGAGCAGTGCACACCTCCACAGAGTGCATTGTCTCATCCTGAGAGGATGATGATAACTATTTTCCCCTCATTGTTCAGAAAAGGAACATAGACGTTTAGCTTGAAAGTACAGCAATTACCAGTATCAAACTGGTTAAAGCTCTCAGAGTTACTAAAGGATAGGATTATATGCACTACAGTTCAATCCACTTACTAAGGAGAAGATTGAGGGATGATTTTGTCATGCATAAAGAGTGATGGCTGAGTATTTTCAGGTTGGAAGCAAGGCACTCATTTTTACCAGCAAATGTTATTTATTTCTCAAATACTGTAAGGACACTTGCTCTAGATCTTGCGTAAGGTTTTTGTTTATCTTAAACAAGACTAATCTCCATTAAAACTATAATAGAGCAAAAAGAAATAAATTCAGTGAAACTCATGAGCTGCAATTTGTAAGTCCAGCCAGATGTTCAGAGCACATATTGTTTGCTCTGCCAACGACTAACTGTACACATTCATTTCTCTTTAAGCACTAACAGTGTAATGAGAAGCGTACAAGAATGGGAAAGGCAGCAGTACAAAGCATGACTGCTGCAGCAAGACACACTTGAATGGTTTGTTAGGATCTTACTTCACATCATGAAACCAGCTGTAGTTTTTGATCAGCTAGGCCAAATTTGGTTTTTAAAAACAACTATTTTTGCACGTACATATTTTCTCCTTGTGTTTCACAAATACAAAGTTGCTTGCCTATGAACTATGATTTTCTCTTCTGACCATGCATCCAAAAATCAGGCTGTTAGCCAATATTAATATAGCATTCCTACATTTCATTTGGTCAGAATAATTAATGAAGATATGCAAAATCAAGGCAATACTAATCCCTGGGGAACTCCAACCCTACATGCCTCCAGTCCTCTTATTTCACCCTGTTGACCCCTTCCTTTTAGTCAAATTCCGAATCTCTTCTCACTCATAAATTTTCCTTATGAAGCAGTTAACTCCCATGGGGTACCAATACTGCTGAAATGATCCAAAACAGCTTTTTGTGCACATCATATAAAACCCTCTGATTCCCAGCGAATGCATCTCCAGAAGGGTCTAGATGGTGATACAAGCAGGCAGGGAGGCCCATGGCACTCCCCTGCCTCCCACCAGTCTTCAGTGAGCTTACTTTTGTTTTTGCTACTCTGCTACGATAGCTACGAGCCCCAGATCTGAGCACTTCTTCTCATTTTCAGGCAAGTTTGATTTTCTCAAGGAGGATCTGCTTGAGCTAACTCCAGCTCCTTGCCCAGGAGCTAGAGCACTGTTCCAGCAGAGATGAGTTTCCTTTGACAGGAAAGTGATTTGCTTCAAAGACAGAAGCAAATTACTTCAGCATCTACTAATAACCTCTATTTGTAAGAACTCACAAATTAAAATATTTTATTTATTATATTCAGCTATTTGTGAGCCAGTACCAAAAAAAAAAAAGCCAAATAAAATGAATATTTTCTACTCTTCAGTTTAGATCTGGAAACAAATAAATTCCTAATTAATATTTAAGTGCTGCTGGCTACTTTACATTGGTGAGTGTAAAGGGTATTAAAAAGAAGAAATCACTGCATATATACAAATATATAGCTTCCATTTTGAAATCTATCTCTTTAGAAGGCTGGGTTAGGGTAAAAGGTTCTTAGAATGAATTTGCCTGTAGATGAATCAGATGACATTTTCAGAATTGCTTTGGGTCAGATATTTCAGATGTTTTAATTTTTCCTCTGTTGGGTTCTGCCCAAAGGATACCGCAGCTGGGCAGACCTTCAGAGGACACTGGTTGTAATCCTAGCTCTGCTAATGTCTGGCCTGACCCCTTTGTGCCTATCACTCAACTTCTCTGAGCTCTCTCTGAGCTTTTCTATCTGTAAAGTGGAATCATAATGCTGATCCTCAAAAGGTATTCAGAATGTGCTAATAAAATTCTGATGTCTAAGCTAGGAATGATCAGTGAGGGTAGCATTCCTCTGTCCTGACATCTGTGCTACATCTGTGCTGCTCTCATAGAATGGGTTTCATCTGACCACATAGAGAATCTGCACCTGAAGTAGTCACTTGAAGTGCCTTTAAAATCTGTGGCGAGAAATAACCAATCCTAAATCATATTTAATCTGATTTGGATTAGATGTCTACCTTCAGATAGGCTTAACAAAGAAAAAGAGATTCTTACAATATAGATGTCTAAAGCTAGAAGATGATACACTACCCAAAGTGATTTAGCAGTCAGAGCCTATGGCTCCCAGAGATTTAAATTCCTTTATCCATTTTATATTAAAGAGTTTTATCTGGATAATTTTGCTTCAACCTATACAGTCAGAAGACAACAATAAAAACCTGTGACCTTGAAGTACCGTCATGTCATGTCACTTAAACAATTCAAAGGCTGATTTTCTCCCTTTGGCTAAGAAATAACTAAAGAACAAAACTTTCATGAATTCTCACTCGCAAATTGTAATTGCTTCAAGAATAGAAACACTTAACATGCATTTCTGATATACATATTAAAAAAAAGAGAGGAAAAAAAAAATCCCTACTAAAGAAAAAAGCACCATGCACTCCCAGAACCCAATAACAAGACTCCGACCTCATAGTAACAAATAGAAAGGTTGTAAAGCCTAATTTTTTTAGACTCCAGTGTGATGCCCAACTAAAATTGTGCAAAAAGATGCCATTAAAAATAAAACATTGAATCATAATGTAGCTGAAATGCATGCATATTATATAATTTATAATAAGATTTACTGGCTGTAATTGCCATGCACTTTTTATGCCTCCAAGAACTACATGAAGCATAAGGATTTACTAACTGTGCTGAATTTTAACGATGTATCAGAACTAGGGCTGTACAAAACATGGCAGTGTGTCTTCACGGGGGCTCAGCTAAGAGCTTCCTTCTTCTTGGTGTCAAACCAGAGCCTTCTTTTGTGTCTCAAGTTCCCCAGAAGCCCAAATCTCAAGGCAAAACTCAAGGTCACAGCCAGGGTCCCATCTTGGTCCCATTAAAAGCCCACATTTTACCCACAGAGTTCAGAACTGAAGGGTAGGAATAACGTATTGGAAAACTATGTAGTCTCACATGCAAAGGGTAAGGGGATTCACCTCATGTTACCAGAGTAATCTGAAAGTTGCATGTTTAATTTAACCAAACTATTAAAGCACTTTTGTAGTCAAAGGAGAGAGAGAGGTATTTTTGAAAAGGCAACTCATCCCATGGTAATGAGATTTCTGCACTTATGTTTCTAAGATAAGCAGGACAAATCGTGCTTTGGAGATGCCTGTCTTTGTCGATTGATTAAAATGGGAGCCTAGACAATTAGTTTAGGCTTATCAGCTTTTAAGTGTCTCTAGTTAGGTGAGATAAAGGAGATCCTAAGGCTGAAATCTAATGTAGTGTGCACTCCAAAATTGTACTTAGGGCAGATGCTTAACTTTTACTTATAGGGGAAGAGAAACTTCAACTTTTATCTGAATTGCATCCAAAACTGTGAACAAAGAGCTAGGATTTACTTTTGTGAGTACTGTTATCACACTTGGCACAATGAAAGCTTTGTAATGAGGTTTTGTTTTTCCCTCTCAACAATTTCATTGAATTTCTACTGAAATAATCCATGAGGAAGAGATTTTTAAGATAAAGCATTTTCATTCATTAGTACTCTCAATATCATATGAGAAGGAAAGTTTTCAATTTGTTTCCTTCATTATTATTTTCAGAGTGATATGTATTAAAATGTACTACGTTTTAAATCAAATTTGAGTGAGACCTTTCAGTTTTATCAACAGGATATTTTAGATTAGTTCAGCAATGACATCTTTAAAATGTAGGTTCATGGGAAATGATGACATTTTAAAGTTTCATTTATATTGCCAAATAAAAATGTAGAAATGTCAATACATGTAACAAAAGAAAATTCTTAGTTTTGACCACAATGTTAAAATGAGTCTAGTATATGTTCGCATGAGAATTAATACACGGGTATGATGAAAAGATTTTTTCCTGAAAAGTTTGCAAATTAAAGACTTAAAAGGGAAGGCATTCCCAATCTCTCTGAACACCAGATTACTGAGTAAGGTAACAATATCATCCCTCTCCTTTTTCCTTTGTTTTTGGTCAATAGCATTGATTTGTTTTGTTACCCTTTCCTAACGGGGAAGAAATGAATTTGCCATTCTCATCAAGTGACCTGAAAAGAGACAGAGAGACATCATTGGTGATTCAGACAGGAGAAATTCCCAGACTTGGAAAGGTGTATAGAATGAACTGCAGAAACATATGGAAATGAAAGCAATTATAGTACCTTTGAAACTGAAAGTCTGTCGACTTGAGAATAAATTCTTTCTTTAGAGCTGGGGTCAGTGTAGCCTATATTTGGTTTTGCCTCATGGATAGAAATGTAAAGGCTGTTTAAAGCCAGCATGAACTTGCAACAGAGTTAAAAATGACCTAGCACTGAAGAGTAAAGCTCCAGCCCATCAAAAGCCAAGTTATAAACAAAGCAGCATAAAATATTTTATCCACTTCGATTTCACGGTGTCAGTATTTACAAATACATAAAAACCTCCCATGTTAACTTAGCCTGCAGGATCGAATTTTTCAGGCACGGAGGGGAAAGGAAATATATTCAAATTGGCAACTTATTTGAAATCATGCACACTCTATAGAGTGCTCAGGAACATAACAACCTACACGTAGGATAGTTTGGCTGTGAAATCAGATATCATTTACTTGTGATTCCCAAGGTAGGATGAAGTATGGCTCAGTTTCCTTGTGGATTTTAGTTTTATACTAGCTACTAAAACTCCTAAAAACACATGTTCTTTTAATGTGATAGAAATAGTAGAAACCAAGATGAAACAAAGTCAGTACTGAAAGTTTTTTGTGTAGAAACTCAGATGATAATAACTTCTATCAAATTGATTTTGAACCATTTGAATTTCAGTTATATGCCATTTTGACAGAAAAGTCATGCTTCTGTCTCAGGAACATCATTTTGAATCTCATTATTGGACAACCGTAACAACTGCATGTAAAAAATATTTATCTGATGCAAATAAACTGATGAAAATACGTATCATAGAACTGTAGAAAAAAAAAAATTATTTCTTTCTTCAAAGATGGTTCCTTTGTTTAATTTCCTGTGAATTTAAGCTATGAATTTTCCATGAAATAAACTTGAAAATGTTTCTTCATTTGCTTTTTGATGATTTTCTTCCTTTTTCTCTCTCTCCTTTTTTCTCTCCTGTCCAATGGCACAATGTCCTTTGAAAACAAGTTTTGTTCTTTTTTTTGTTAACATACAATTGTATGAAACAAGCATTTTCTTCTGACTATACATTTGAGAAAAAGAGATAGAATAGTCTAAATTATCTTGAATAAATAAGGACTTCTTTTAATTTTATTTCATTTTGATCCTACTACATACATGGAGGAAAAAAACCAGCAAAACCACCCCCACCCTGGTGTAGATTTGCTCCCATGTGACCATATCACAGACTGGGAAGCATGTGGCAGTGTTTCTAATATCACAAACAGAAACATAACTGTTTAGTCATAGACATTTTGAATTACCACATTTCCTCCTTCAGGTCTTTGGATTTGATTCAAAGCTTGCTGAAATCAATGGATGTTGAATCATAAAATCTGGGGCTTTTATTCATCAATTTAATTCAGAATTTTGCTTATAACCACTCATGGAATAACAATACTTTTTAGTAAATGTATAACATCAGTTGCTTAACAAAATGGCATTTCATTAAACAGATTTTTCTTTAAATATCTTTAATTATCCAATTAATAGGTATTCAAAATCAAAATTAATGAAATTGATGAAAAGCTCGGGAAATGAATAATACCTTGAATGCATCCTCTAATCACTTTAGTAACAAAAGCTTACAGCATTTCTATAAGTTTGGCAAGAAAATTTCTTGTCTATTGTTCCTACTTAAATTAATAAGATTTTTGCTATTATGTGCATTTTCACATCACTGGTACATTACTCTTGAAAAAAAATCTGTCAAGTGGAAAGATAAAGACAGTAAATTGGAAAAGGGAAGAGCTATGGATGTCATCTGTCTGGACTTCTGTAAGGCCTTTGACATGGTTCCCCACAACATCCGTCTCTAAATTGGAGAGATATGGATTTGATGGACGGACTATTCGGTGGATAAGGAACTGGCTGGCTGGTTGCATCCAGAGGGTAGTGGTCAACG
>NW_009199189.1:469-802 GCF_000690835.1 Fulmarus glacialis | reverse complement strand
GGTCTGGGACCTCCCAGCGTGGGCCTGGGACCCCAGTGTCACCCCAGAACCCCCCAGTATGGGCCTAGGAACCCCCAAAATGGGTCTGGGACCCCAAATTATGGGTCTGGGCCCCCCCTCCTCCTCCAGTCCCCCCCAAGCACCCTCTGCCCCCCAACTTACCCCCCTGATGGTCCTTCCTGGGCAGACGGCCGCTCTCTGGGTGCAGAGGGGACAGGGTGACACCCATGGGTGCCCCCCATGTCCACATGGTGTCCCCGCTCACCCAAGTGTCCCCCCTCACCTGGGTGTCCCATGATTGCCCCCTGTGTCCCCACAGTGTCCCCGAATAAT
>NW_009199189.1:0-227 GCF_000690835.1 Fulmarus glacialis | reverse complement strand
CCTGAGTCACCCAGGGTCCCATAGGTGCCCCCCCATCTCCCCAGGGTGTCCCACTTACCCAGGGGTCCCATGGGTGTCCCCACAGAATCATCCGAGGGTCCCATGGGTGCTCCCCATGTCCTCTGGGGTCCTCACTCACCCAGGGGTCCCATGGGTGGCCCTCATGTCCCCACGGTGTCCCCGAGTAACCCGGGGGTCCCCAGGGCATTCCCCATGTCCCCATGGTG
>NW_009199188.1:0-13095 GCF_000690835.1 Fulmarus glacialis | reverse complement strand
ACAGCGCTTCTGGCCAGCGGCACAGCGGGTCTGGTGGTGGAGGGCAGAGTCCCCTCCTGCTTGTGCCGCGGGGAGCGGTGGAAGTCAGGCTGGGCTGGAGCGTGGGGAGGGCGGGGATGGGATGTGATGGGGTATCCGGAGAAAGGAACGAGCCTGCACTGGTAAAACAAAATCCTCCTGTCGCTGCGAGAAGGCAGACTGTTTGGGGTCCGAAGGCAGCGTGCTTCCAGCATCCGCAGTGTGAAGCGTGCCATGAAAAACCTCCTCTTGACCTGTAACTAGACCTGCTGGCGTTCCTTTTGTTCTCTTTCTCCGTAAGCATCCTGAATCCAGACCCTGCGAGTGTCTGCCGCGAGGGTGACGGGCTCCAGCGAAGCCGTGACATGTTCCAGCTGCCCCTCCTGTGTTACCTGTCCCCAGCTGGCATCACCCTTCCTGCCATCGCTCTTGAATAAGGAACTGTATTTCTTGTCAGCCTTCAGCTTCCTGTCCTTTACACCATCTCTGATGTTGTTCTTGCAGGGGTGTGAACACTTTTTCTCCAGAGGGGAGGCTGTTCCAAGTGGAGTATGCCATCGAGGCCATAAAGGTATCGTCAGCTCCGTCTGGTTGCCAAACCGTGATGTTAAGGGCTCTTTCAAACCCAAAGCCTGGGTTTGGTCAGAAATAAAACAGGCAGGTTCTGTTTGTTCGGGCTCTGGTCTCGCTCTGCAGGGTTTGGCCGGCTCCTGGGGCGGTACGCAACACCGAGCGGGAGCTGCTGCCTTTCCCCGTGGGTGCTGCTCCTGCCTGCGATGGCTCTGGCAGCTCTTTGCCAACCTTTCAGTACGGTTTGTGGCAGGAGAGCTGCGTGCCAGTGTTCGATTTCTTCCGTCCAGCCAAACCTCCTCAGCTCTGCTCTTTTCCGGGTCGAAAAGCCATCGATTTCCCCCAAATGCAGGGCAGTGTTCCCCTCCCTGTCTCCTACCAACCAACTTACCCCCAAACCAAACACGATCCAAAGATGTTAATCCCCAAATCAAACCTACTAAAAGCTAACATTGAAGCGAGAGGTGCTGGACGGCTGTACGCCGTGCCTCTGCCCGCGGAAGTTCACGCTGCCAGCGCGTCGTGCGCTTCATGTCCGTAAACGCTTGTCTAAGAGCAGAGGAGCGCTCTGCTTTCCCTTCGCCTCCCTGAGCTAATGCAGTGTTCCCTTCTGCTCCGTGGGCTTTATAAGGATGGAGTCCCTTAAAATAAACCCCAAAGTGGCAACTTTTCTCTCGCTAGGTCAGCTTTCCTTTTTTTAGCTCGCTGCTGTTGGAGCTTGCAGTAGGTCACTGTTTGCTCAAGTGAATTTTAAAACCTGAAAGGTAAAGGTTGTTACGAGCAAACTAACCTACCTGTGCAGAGCCGAACGGCCTTTCTGGGGCGTTAAGTGTTCTTAATTGATAAATGTTCTTGCTTCTGAGAATGTGGGCGTTGATTGGGAGTAAGTTTAAACTTGGGGGAAACCGGTCAAGTGATGAAGCGAAGAAGGTCTGAGCAGGCCTGTGTTTGGACTGGGGAAAAGGAGGGTGCTGGCTTTGTCTTCCCTGTACTGCTTTAGTTCGTTGAAGCACTACTTAAATGAGGAGGCAAAAAATAATAATGTTTATTAAGGCATTGGGAAGTAAAAACTCTCAGAAGGATGTCGGTCACCGTGCTGACTTTGTAATTACAAATACATCTACTAGAGTAGCGACCACACGGAAGCCTTCTGGCGTCTCCCTTTTTTCCAGATCAGCCCGTAAGCTTACCGATGAAATTGCTGCAGCTCGCGTGGCTCTTGCGACACGTTATGTGCGGAGCTCGTGTGTTAGGGGTGTAGGAGGAGATTTTATTCATGTGCTGTAGCTTCATTAACAAAAATACATCTGAAATGACGTCAGGTGTCCCTTCTTCCCTTGGGGTTTGTGCGCAGCTGTGGCAGGCGGCGTGCTTAAAGGACGGGAGTGTCGGGCAACATCTAAAACCACGAGTGCCTGCAACGGGGAGATTCCCCTGTGGTTATAGGTGTAGCTAGCTGGGGAAGCTTGCTGCTAAAGTTATACCATGTAGCCTGACTTGGATATTTGGAGTCAGCATCTCCACACCGCAGGTGGTACAGTTATTCCAGTAAATTCCCCAGCATGGAAAAGCTGCGAGCGCTGGGAGCAAGGTGGGGGCTGGTGGGAGCCCTTGAGATCTGACCCCCCCCCTCGGCTGTGCTCATGGCCATGGTGGCTCTATGGTGTCCTGCAAGACCAGGGTAAAACTTGCTGCGGGTGATTAACTGCTGCCTGGAAAAGGGTACGTGCGCAAAATGCTCTCGTTCCCATTGTAAATTTTGTGGATACGAGGACACTTGGGAGAAAAGGAGCTCATAGAAAGAAAAATGCCCAAGCCAGCAGTACAGATGCAGTCAGAATTAAGGCCATTAAGTGAAATCCTCCTGTCTCGCTTTAAAATTTAATTTTAGGAAGATTTGCAAGGCCTTTTAAATTCATAAGGCTTTAAGCTGTAAAAATTGATGTTGCTCGGGGAAGAGATTAACGATTTGCAGCAGCCCTGCTGGGTTCCAATGAAATAATCAGCTGGGAAGTAGCATGAGTTTAACCTTTCCAGTTTTCGAATTCAAGTCGTAACATTTAAGATTTGGTGTGCAAAGCCAGAGTCTTGCGGGTGGGTTTCTGTGTTGGTGATGCAATTGTCTCTGAAACAAAACGCCTGCAAATAATCAAGTCAAAATTAGCATTGCACTGTTTATATTTGTGTGAGCTGTGGCGGCTAGACCCTGTGTCGGGTGCGGTGGTGGTAACTGTGCGGTGGTTTTCAGCTTGGTTCCACAGCCATAGGGATCCAGACCTCGGAGGGCGTCTGCCTGGCCGTGGAGAAGAGGATCACTTCGCCGCTCATGGAACCCAGCAGCATCGAGAAGATTGTGGAAATCGATTCCCACATAGGTATGGAGAAAGAAATGAGCTTTGGGTGCCCCTCTGGTAGAGCCCTGGAAGCATCCCTCAAGTTTTGGAGATATATATGTATATATAGTAAGTCCCCTGGGAGTTTCAGAAGCTGCGTTTCAGGGCTAGCCTTCCCTGCAGGCAGCTGAGCCGAGTGGGAATGCTCATCCCTCCCAGTGAACACCAGATCCTGGTCACTGGTTTTCCAGGCTCCAGGCCAGCAGGACATAGTTACAGGAGCAGGAAGAGGCAGCTGAAGCACCCCCCCGCCTCAGTGACCTCCCTCATGAAAGCTCATCCCAAATTTAGATCTGGGAGGGCAGGGAATTGCTGCAAAAGGCTTGACTTGAGGCCAGTTTCTCTCGGAGCACTAATGTTAGCCTGTACCCCTGCTCGCAGCAACCTCCTGCACCGTGAGGGGGCCCGCGACGGGCTCGTTACCAAATATGTCGCCTTGAAAAGCAGGAGACCACCAAAATACCCATGTTGCTGATGACATGGGTCATGGAAGGACCTCCTGAAGAGTCTAATTTCCTCCTCCCGTGTGCTTGCGATACAGCCCCTCTCTTTCTGGAGCAGGATCTGTGCCGCATCCCCCCCAGCTGTGGGTTAGCCAGCCCTCCCCGTGGAGGGGATGAATGAGTTCCCCTTCCAAGGTTGCGTTTCCGTCGGTTGGCTTTTCTCGGAAGGCCTCAAATGTGGCTCCTTTAACCGGTTCAGATGTGGGGCGGATGGGAGGCCTGACTGGGAGAACTCAGTGATGTACCTGCCCTTCAGCTGGGTGTCCATCCTTGCTCCTGAGCGAATCTGTTTTGATCCCCTCCTCCTTTCCAGCAAGCCGTGGTGCGGCACTGCTGCGTGCTCCCACGCAGGGACCCGCTCTGTCCTGCAGCCTTTTGTATTTCACCGTGGGCTTTGGGAAGTCTGGGGGAAGAGCGCATCGCAAACGATCGGTGAAATGACTTGTGTTTTCCCTCTCTGATTCCAGGGTGTGCCATGAGTGGCTTAATAGCCGATGCAAAGACTTTAATTGATAAAGCAAGAGTGGAGACTCAGGTAAGACTTGACATTTCTCTTCTTAAAACAACGGCACTAGTCTTGGGGGCGTCTCGGAAGTCTCTGGCATGGGAATATCGTTACAGCAAAGGAGCCGGTGTGGAGTAGGAGGCTTGTGTGGAGCATAGCTTCCCTCACGGGGCTTTTGCAGAACAAACAGGTGGAGTCTCCCCCGTATTTTTTTCTTCTTTGGCGTTGCGCATTTGGTGGGAATGTTACGGCAGGTTCTCCGGTTGTCTCTTAGCACGGGTAGATGTGCTCCAGTCAGTGTGTGGGGCCGTGTGTCTAACTTTGTTTTGACAAAAGACTGGTTATATTTTTGACTCCTTAAATTTACTCGGTATACTCAGAGGTCCCAGGTACACATCTCTGTGCTGTGGTAAAGACTTTTTCTCTGGGGTTTTCCTGCCTGTCAGCACTCCTGCCTCTGGAGAACCAGATAACCCCATCGTTTCTGAAACACATCCTGGGATAAAGTGCTCCGGCCTTGCATTTTCCCTCTTGGCATCCCAAGGCCTAGGTATCCCAAGGTTTCTGGGGCATCCCTGTACAAACTTCCCAGCCTGTTCTGCACTTCCCGCTCTCTTCCTGGTGCTTCCCTCTTGCGGCTGAAGGGGCTGTGCCCTGGGTGAAGCCTGCCTGGAGGGGCTGGAGGGAAGTTATCTTTGTGGCTACGCAGGGTATCGCTCCAGCCTGCCGCGTGAGCGATCCAGGGTTGTCGTATTTTGGGAACAAGGTGATAATTTGAATCTTTTTTTTTTTCTGCAGAATCACTGGTTCACCTACAACGAAACCATGACAGTGGAGAGCGTGACGCAGGCCGTCTCCAACCTGGCGCTGCAGTTTGGGGAGGAGGACGCAGACCCGGGGGCGATGGTGCGGAGCTGGGGGGGCTTGGGGAGGTGCTCTTGGCTCCCCTCTGACTTCGCCCTCGGCCTTGCCTAACCTGTTGGCTCCTTTCTGTTGCAGTCTCGTCCGTTTGGTGTTGCGCTGCTTTTTGGAGGAGTTGATGAGAAGGGACCCCAGCTGTAAGTTTGGCTCTCTTAATCCAGGCCAGCTCTGGGAAGAGACAAAACCTCTACTGAAACTTCCCAGGACATTTTAATGACTTGATTCTGGAATTTTACTTAAGCCAAACACTTGGGGTTTATCCCATAATGTACATGATGTGTTTGTTAATGCTTTTAAACCCTTCCTTTCAAAGGACGGGTTGTGGCAGCGTGAGCACTGGCTGCTTGTTCGGAGTTGAAGAGAACGCTGTGTCTTCACTGAATCCTTGCTTTTTTAATGTGGTTTCCTGGGCAGGAGGGAGGCGTTAAAGCTCTCCTCGTCCTGCGTTTATTCTTACCTTTCCCTAAAGGACTAGCAGAGCCACCGGTAACATAATATGTGGAGCCTGCTGTAACATTCCTTGGGGAGGTGGTGGAGTGCTTGTAACCTGAACTCGTGTGCTTCAAACACTCAGCCTCCGCTGGAGGTGGGAACAGCTCAGCAGAGCCAGCCCAATAAGGTCTCCGTCCCAAGAGCAGTAGTGAAAACTTGCTGGTTTTATTAAAAAAAAAAAAAAAAAAAGATAAGGGGAAAACTAAAAAGGAAAATGATTCTGCTTTGAGTATGGAGGGCAGCGTCAGGAATGTATAGCTCTCCTTCTAGCTTACCAGCCCAGCGTGGGTCTGTAGGTGACTCTCTGGCACTCCTCAAACCTTGGTCTCCTCCTCTGCATGCCAGGAGGAGAGACCTGCTGCGAGCTCTGCCCCGTCTTGGCAGACAAGCTGTCGCTCCTGAGGAGCCCTTGTTCTTCCCCAGCTCCGAGCCGTGCAGGGAGCTCTGGGGAGCGCTCTGGGTCTGGTGGGAAAGCCCTTGGGGTGCCACGGCGTGGGATGGGGTGCGGTGGCTGCTCACTCTCTCACCCGTGTTCCTGCAGGTTTCACATGGACCCATCGGGGACGTTTGTTCAGTGCGATGCCAGAGCAATCGGCTCCGCCTCGGAAGGCGCACAGAGCTCTCTGCAGGAGGTTTACCATAAGGTAAAAGGCTGGATTGGGGCTGATAGCTCATGAGCTACCTCTGTAACTCACAGCCTACAAGGACCCGCTAGTTTCCTTCCCGATGAGTGATTCATAAGAGTCTTCTCGCGCTATAGAGGAGGTGCGTGAGCTTGTCAGGGTGGGACTCGGTCCTTGGCCGTTAATCCCGTGATTAGATGTCAGCGCTGAGCTGCTGGATGAGGATCTCTACGACGAGGAGTACTACTCCCGGCAGCTTCCCCGTAGGCTGCAGCTGGAACACGAGACTGGTGTCTGAGATGCCGGGCTCCGCCTCTAGCGGGTGATAATTAAGACCATGTCAGGAAGTTCTCTATAAATAAAAGAACCACTATACGAACGCTGCCGGTCGGCATCAGGGCTCAGCATGGATGCAGCCTGAAGCGTAAGGAGCTAAAGCAAGCGGCTTCATTTCACCAGATCTGTTAAGCCAGTGAAGTTAATGGCTTTTACGCTGCAAGTACTGGTCCTGTCTGATATCAAATAGAAACTTTCTTCCCTCCACGAGGAGGGAGCCGCCCATTTTGTGTGGTAAGAAACCAAACACCGTAATGAAAAGCACAGTCGATGGTGTTGATTGCTGTGAAGACTTCCAGCCTAAGACTCAATAATCTAATTAGTTCACTAGCAGAATTGTCCAAGTTCTGGGCTCCATGACTTGTTAACCATCTTCCAAGTGCAAAATTACTGCAAACACAGCTATCATCACTCTGAGTGTTGCACGGCCCTCTGGCTCTAGTTCCCCCTCGTGCAAGGATTTACATGATTAAAGCATGAAGGTTTCTGCCAAGAGGGAGACCGGCTTTTCGGAGCTCCCACTGGAGCTTGGTGGGGGGAACTGCTTGATAGACAGTAACTGGTGGAGGGAAATGGACCCTCGTGTCCTGGTCCTGACGCTCAGGTTTATGTGCCCAGATTAACAGTTCTTAAGCTTTGTAAAAAGTTACACAGAAAGCAGAAAGTCGCCATCCTTGCAATTGTCACTGTCCTGCCTGAACGGTGCGCTTTGATCTCTTGTTGATACTGTAGATAATTTGATAAGCTTTTAAATTTGCTGCCAGTGACAGCTTAAAGGATTTGAGAAGAGCAGGAGGGAGAGCAGCACGCTTTCGCAGTCAAAGGGGTAACGTACAAGTACTTGCTTGAGTGTCAACAATGCAATTAATGAGTGTTTTGTTCTACAGTCAATGACGCTGAAAGAAGCAATCAAATCTTCCCTCGTCATCCTGAAACAAGTTATGGAGGAGAAACTGAATGCAACCAACATTGAGGTAACTGCGACTCCATTAGCAGCGTGTGATTGTGGCTTGCGGCGCTTGGTGTGGAGCAGACGTCTGCACTGCTTCCCCGGTGCAAATCCTGCCGGCTGTGCAGCGAGTGTGTCAGTAGTGTCTTGCATTTTAAATGTTTGGGTGAGAAAGCTGCCCGCTTGCTTTCTGGAGAGAAGGGTTGCCTCTGCTTCTAGGGCAAGGAATGAGTTGGTGGAGCAGTTCAGGACTTCCCAAATCAATGGCTGGCTGGCTGCAGATGTTCTCGCGCTTTCAAGCTGCCTGTTGTAGCGTGTCGTGTGTGGCACACTGGAAAGGTTGGAGCTTTCTTTTGACTTCTAGAGGTGTGCAGCCTGGCCCGTTTGCCTGGCTGATCCACGAGTGCTGGCAGAAGCGATTCTCGTGGGGCTCCTGGACCATGGGCTGGAGCCCCTGCTGACCTTACCCAGGCCGAGTCAGCCAGCAGGAACCTGTTGTGCCAGCCGGATCGCTTTTTCTTCCCCTGGGTTTAGCCATTCTTTTTTTCCCTGGTACTTGTAATATTAGAAGGAAAGAAAATTATACAGCTTCTGGACTTGCTATATTCAGTCTTGGGTCATTGCCAAAAATCTGTTGGACAGGAGGACCAAAGAGGTGAAGCCTCCAGAACGAATGTGCTCCTCTAACCTCCGGCTTTGGCCCGCAAGCGGCCAGGCTCGCAGAGCTCGGCTTGACCCGAGCACGCAGTGCTCTCGGAGATCCCCACAAACGTAGTGGTACCTGTCCCCTAAAACCCTGCTCATTAGACTTGTAATGCTCCTTTTTAGGTAGCAAAGGTAAAAACCCTTCCAGTTTGTTAGTGATAATGGATAGATGATGAGCAAGGCTGGCGTATAGAGTTTGCTTCTATTTCTGGCAGGTTATGAGACACTAGACCTTTTCAAATCATGTCATTCCGACTCCTGAGCTGCTCTCCTGCTCTTCTCCCATTCCTTTCCTCTGAGCGCTGGGAACCCCTTTCCCAAACAGCCAAAAAGTGTGCACCCCATTTTTTTTTATTAAATACTGCTGCTGGGGACCCTTCCTGACATGATTAACCAGCTTTCTTTGGGGGGAAAGGGCCAACAGCACGCTGAAAACTTAGACACTCTGTCCAGAAATGATGCCGGCTGGCTGAAATCCGCTTCCTCAGATGCATTCCCAGCCCGCACTGATCAGTTCTCTCTTGATCAGCTTCAGATCTCTTCTGGAAGATCTGCAGTACAGTGCAAAGAAATTGAGGCAGAGGAGCGTGTACAGTATCCTTATGTCATGTCCCTGTTTAACAGGGCTTAACTGTGCTTGGCAAAGCTTTGAACGTGTTGAGGAATCATATCAGGGTTAAGTATGAGAAGAATGTGCTGAGGATTAAAAGGTCTCTATTGACTCAAGTCACCCTTCTGGCTGAAAATCTTCTACCTGAAGTAGCTGCTTTGCTTTCTAGCCTTTTAAAAGTATGTGGTGCTCAGGTTTATTTACTCTAGCCGCTTCCCCCTCTTGTATGGGATTTTCCATCTAGCAGCTAAGAGAAGGGGCGAAGTGTGGTCATGGAAGAGTTAAATCTGTTGGCGGCGAAGGTCAGGAGCCTTAAACAATGTTATGCCTTTAAATTAATTGCTTCCCTGTGAAGCCTGTGAGGGAATAGTTGAGTAAAGCTTTTGTTTGTAGGGAGAAGGTGAGGCACAGGTTTGAGCAGATGTGGAAAAGCGGAGTAGTTGGTGTTTCTGAATACTTGTTTTGGGTTTCAGGGTATACATATGTGTGTTGTCAAGTCTCTTTGGGTCTAGCATCAGGCCAGCGCCCATATAGGTGGTTTGAGGGGCCTAAAGGGGCATCTGCAAGTGTCTCTGACTTGTCTGAGAATGCCAGACAAAACCTGGGCTGTCAGGGCTCTCAGGCTGAGTGTTTGGGATGTTTTTCCTTGAAAAAGGCTTACGACTACCCTCCCTCTACCCCAAAAGCATGTCCTACCATCTCATGCTGGTTTACGGGTGACCTTCCAAGCAGAAAAGCCTTAGGAAGGGCTCTGGGATTTGCCAGGACCCTCTGCAGCTTCCCTTCAGCTTATTGCAACCAAACACTTTGATCCTTCAAGAGTAAAGATACGTGCTCGGTGCCGGGGGTGCCTGCGAGCGAGGTCTGGAGCATCCCAGCTAGCTCCTGAGGCTTTCTGGCATGGGGCAGCTGTCTGTATCTTGGGTCCTCATGCCGTGAGCTAGGTGCGAACGAAAGTCCCGCTTACATTCCTTTTCCAGTCTTGTCATTCTTCAAGTATCTCTTGTTCTGGTGCTCGCCCCGTGAAATGTCTCAGCTGTCTGCCCTGGACGCTGCCTCCCTCTGCTCCTGGCAGAGGGGCTGGGCGGGGTCTGTTGTCCCCCAGCTTCGTCCCTTGGGCTTTGCCTTGGAAGGGATCTCTTTGGCCTGCTTGTACAGGGCACCAGGCAGCTGCAAGGTGCACCGTGGCTTGCTTATTGTCGGTGTTTGGCGATCAAAATGCAGGTTCGCCTCTGCCTCAGTTTTCCAGAGCTAACCCTCAGTCCCCTTTTGAGTGTTTTGCTATCTTGGTTCTCTTAAGGCATGTAATGGGCCAGGACTCGTACCCGTGGTTGGTTACTGGAGGAGAAGAGGCACTTCTGCTGAGGGCCACACTGAACTGCAGCAAGAACCGCCCCTCTCCGAGGAGCGTTTGATAAAGGACTTGTATTAACAGGGTCTTTTTCCCCAGCAAGCAGCAGCAGAACCTGCCTGTTCCCAATAGATGTTCCCTGCTGCTGCTACTATGAGGAGACTGAGTCAATTAAAAGCTATTTCTGCGGCAGGCAGCTATTTTAGGGAATCAAAGAGCATGTTACGGGGTGGAATGATCTTGCTGGGCTGGCAGATCAGGCAGCCGAGAAGGAACAGCTGCTCTGTCTGCTGCGGCTGCTCTCTGTTCCCTGCCCCATGCTGTCACTTCACATATGCGGGCACACTTAACCCCTTGCTCCTTCCCTTTCAGCTTGCCACCGTGGAGCCCGGGATGAAGTTCCACATGTATACAAAAGAGGAGCTTGAAGAGGTCATCAAGGATATTTGAAAAGGAGAGAGACTCCCTCAAAGGCTCATTCCCCCCCCCGATCAAAGCGAACTGACTCTCGGTTCCTTCCAGTACCTGTGATTTTATTTTCCAGCAGCATCTGTAATTGCTCTTCTTAGAAGGCTCTTGAGGTTTTTTTACAGTTTCTGTACATAACTGATCTCTACAATAAGAGGAAATGAGAATAAATCATTTTGTTACTCTATCCCGGGTTCCTCATCGCAGAGGTCTGAGCTGGGGGGGCACCATTTAGAGCTAAAATCGGGGGCAGATGGGGGCAACATCTGCTGCTGAAATCGGCGCAGGGCGAAGCAGCGCCTGTCAGGTTTCCTGCGCCGTTCGGCGCTGCGGTCCTTGCTGGCTGTGGCCGTAACAAGTCTCCCTCTCGTGGAGAGCGTGGTGATACCGCATCAGGAGATCTATGTAGAATTTCGCATGAGTCTTGAAAAACATTAGATTTTTTTTTTTTTTTTTTTAGATCTGCTCAGACCTGTTTGGTGCATTCCCCCTCTTCTTCTCCTGCAGTTTTTTTCCATAACGGCTTACCTGGAGCTCTGACTCCTTCCCATGGAAGAAATCCGTAACCAGGCTTGGGGGTTGCGTTTCCTTCTAGCGGGAGCCTGGAGGTGCCCAGTAACAATTGTTATAGACCAGAGCCCACCTAGTGGGAATAGGTCTGGGGTTAATGGGACAGCCCCACTGTTAAATTGTGCTGGTACCACTTAATTTTGAGAGTAGTCTCGTTTTGACCGGCAAACTTCTGCTCGTCCGCTTCACAGGGCTTGTTGCTTTTGTTTCTCGTTCTCCAGCAGGCGTCTCTTGCCCTCAAAATAGCATCTGAGAATTGAAGATCAGTCTGATAAGGGAATAAGCTGAGATTAGCAAAGTATTTTCCTCCAAAATCATGCCTGCATGGTCAGTGCAGCGTCAGGGGCTGGAAAGCCAGCTCTGTCCCTGGTAGCTTGCTCCGTGCTGCCCTGCGAACGTTGGCAGGCGGCAGAGGCTGCTCCGCTCTGTCCTATTTTGAGAAATTACAATTTCACCCTGAACAAAACAACGTTGTCTGCTGCAGAACAGACAGACGTGGCCTGTGCTGCTGCCGGGAGGGGGATTGCCCTGATAAGTGGGGACATTTCCAGCGTTACATTTGACTGAAATCAGTAACTTTCCTCTTGGTTCAGCGCTAGGGATCGTCTGCCGGTCTCCAGCGAGCGTTTCATCACTTGGCAAAGCCAAACAGTCGCAGCAAACTGCGGCTGAATCTCACGCCTGCCAGCCTCTACCTTTTGTTGAAGGGAAAATGCCAATCCTATTAATTTTTTCCTCCCTTGCTGTTGCCAGACAGATGCGGGAAGGGAAGCCAGGTCTTCGTGGCTGGAAGATCAGTCCTTGAATAACCTCAATTTTCAGAATAGCCGAGCGCCCTCCTCTCAGGAGTTCCTGCTGTGAGTCTCCCCTCTTTGCATAACACACTAAAGGAAACAAATTGGATCATCAGGCGCTGTCTGAGGTTGCGGTATGGGTTGAATACACCTATAACCTGCAGGTGGAAGAGCAAATATAACAAGTAATTAGTTGATGGACTTTACCCTTCGGGGAGACTTTCCTTGTAGCCTAAATACTGGGAAACAAGCCTGACTTTGGCTCTGCCTGCGCAGCTTTGGAGCGCTGTGCCCGGTCTCTGTGCCACTCCTCATCCCTGAAATGAACTTGCGGCAGCCATGAGGGCGGCTCTGGCGTGGGAGCTCACCGCTCCTGAATATCCAGCAGGCCAGGATGATATCCAGGGCACCGCCCCAAGCGTCACCCTTGTAAAACCACCCCCTGAGTGAAACTGGGGCTGCTGTCAGCTGTTGTGTACGTGGAAGATAGAAACGCCCTTTATCCTTAATGTGCGTCAAAGCTTTTTATCATCTCAAAGCTTGGGCATGTCCTTTGGGAAGGAGACCGATGAGTGTCCCCGCTGTTGTAAACCACCCTGCCTCACGGAAAACCTGCTGTTCTGGCAGGTAGTGCTCTTCCTAGGTTGGTTTGTGTCCTAGGAAGCACAAAAAGCTAATTCTTCCCAACGTGGCGCTCAGCAGAAAATGGTCTTTTGTGCCCTGCTCTCATCACATGGTTCGCTGGTAGCAGCATCACATGAGAGCGGCTTCTCTGTAAGTGAAAATTGAGGCTTTGTGCTCCTTATCTGATCCGTCTTGGCAAGTGAAGAGCTTGAGCTCTTTCCAGACGGACAACAGGCCAAATGCGAGAGGGGGCTGAGGGTGGCGGAGCCCTGCGTGCTCGCGTCCCACCCGGGTGTTTGAGATCTGCCCCTTCCCTCACTTTTTGGGGTTAGCTGAACGATGCTGCCCAGGCAGCTTGTCACGGAGGGGGGTTTCCTTGTCTTTTCACTCATCAAACTTCTAGATTGCCTTTTTTTCAGGGGATGCTTTGATTGCAAAAAAAAAAAAAAAAAAGGTGGAGGGGTGACACAGCAGTAAAATGAAGGTTCCCTTTTTGTAAAAAAGAAAGGAGGGCCAGGAGCTCGCCGCGGCTCTCGCTTGGGGGTGGTGGGAGGTTTAACCCCCTTCTGCAAAGTTGAGGACACCAGGCACCGGGGCAGAGAGCTCCCGCTCCCCTTCTCCCCCTTGAGCTGGGGGTGCGGAGCCCCCTCCTCCCCGGGGGGG
>NW_009199187.1:23976-90059 GCF_000690835.1 Fulmarus glacialis | reverse complement strand
CTTATATCTAGTCTGAATCTACCCTCAAGCCATCCCCTCCTGCCTAAAACTTGGCTGGCGGGAGGAATGCTGTATCAAGACCGTAACTCCAGGGAAGTTATCTTTTGTTTAGACAACACTAAATGAGATTGGTGTTATATTTATCAGCACAATAAACTGTTTCTAAGGTACCCATCATTTAGTTTCCAAGATCTACTACTGTAGATCTAAAGTGATCCACAAGATGGAATTTAACAAGAAAAGAGGAGCTATGGACACTTTGTAGGAGAAAGTCTATTAAAAAACTCCTATATAGTAAATAGAAAATCAATAAAGAAGTAAATATTTCCAAACTTTGAGAAGTAATTGCAGATCACAGAGGGGAAGAAATAAACAGGAGAAGAAGTAGAGTTCCTTTAAAGAAGAAAGTATGCATAGTTAAGCCTTTTTTTTTTTTTTTTCTCCAGAAAATAGTGCCAGAACTGTTAGAGATTTAGCTAAGCTTACACGGGCCAAATTCTGCCTCAGTTTGTGAGCAGTCATCCAGCTGTTAGCATAAACAGAAATCTAAGATTGTGCATCACATTTTTATTTTAAAATGTGATCTTCAACAGGCTCTCTGCAAGTTACTTGGTCACCAGTAAGGCTAGATTGATTCATGGCAGATATTCCTTTTTCATGTGTTGATAGTGATCAGTAAGAGGATTTGAGACTCCTTGAAGCAGATTGTTTGCCTCTTTCCAAAGGTGGAGGGACAAGGCTTGTACTAATGAGAAAATTCTAGTGCAGTTCAACCAAGGCACAGCAAAACCCCTATAATATTTTTGTTCTGCATAGCATGTTTCTCCTCAGAGAGGTTGCAAGGCAGGAAGCTATATGCCTGTGGTGCAAGTAAAGAGGGTTTTTGTATACAGGTGGTGGCTGTGCATGTAACCCCCATGTGTGTCCTGTGCTCAGTAGCCTGCTCCCAGTGGGCTAATCCAGCTCCTATGGAAGGCTTTGAGCTCACCTAGGTACACATATGCCTGGTCTGCTGAGCACAGAAAGGTGCTTCCAGCTAGGATGCAGAAATTTTATCTGGGATTACATCCTCCAAAACCCTAGTACAAGAGTCTAGTACAAGAGGACTTTATCCTTTTATAAACACCCCTGCAGTGGAAGGAACACAGCTTTCCCGATAGCACAGCCATCTCTGCAGTCTGTAGAGCTGGCTTAATCCCAGAAGAAGGCTTAAATTGGAGATTAAGACCAAGAAAGCTGAAACCATTTCCCAACATTTTAACGGATTTCCATTTAGTTTTAGTTAGTAAATGTTTGACTATTTTCCATTTTTAAAGCTTCTGCTGCTGAAATCCACAGCGCACATTAATCCATCAGACAACCTGTGCCTCAAGAACAGCTGAGAACTTTTCTCTGCAACCCAAGCATTCAAGTGGGGATGGGTGCTTGATGTATGCTAACAAGCTTGAGCTGAGCTTAAATATGAGCAATGGTTCCACCTGAGGCTCTTTACTCCTACAGAGGAATTCCCCTTGCTTGTTGCTGTTCAAAGGTAAGGCTCTCTGAGGTTGTTTCATGTTGTTCGCAGATACAGTTGCTGTCCTTCAGTAATTATCCAGATTTAGGCAGTTGCAGTGTATGATTCAGACAAATCATATGTCCCTGTGACATAGCAACAGGTAACTTCATAACTGGTCTGAGCTTACTGGGACAACATCAGTGCCTCAGAAACACTGAGTGCCCCACAAGATACTAGGATGTTGCTGATGGACGGAAAGAGTTTAACAAGGTTGAATTTTGCACCGGTGCTAGGGTCAGTACTCAAGAATAGATCTTTAAAGTCTTTTAAATTATAGACCTGGCTACAGAAGCAAACTTCTACGCTCCTAGAAAATTTTCCTTCCCAGGGGCTTAATGTGTATGTATGAAGACTATGGGAAAGAACATATGGAGAAAAATAAATGGAAGGAGTAAAAGTCAAGAGAGAAAGGTGAAAATACCAGTAAATAAAAGTACTGTGCTTACATTCTTGTGTGTAAGGCCTGCTCTGGGCTTGGCTTTGAATGGTAACTTCCTTCCACTCCAAACTGCTCTACTTTGAGTTTTATACTCTCCACTAAGCTCTATAATGAAGGTCAGGGGCAAATCAGCAAGCCTTGGGCTCTGCTGTGCAGTTTGGAAAGCTTGGGAGATGCTCCTGAGCACCTCTCTGCTAATACCAGAACTTTCCCTTCAGGAGCAGACCAAGGAGGGTAACTCTGTAGTACAGCTAAGCTCTCAGCTGGACATTGGTGCTGGCAGTCTTTCTTCTCTTCAGACTCTCCCCTTGCTGGCAGGCAGTGTCAGCAGGCTCACTAGGATGAAGATCAGCCTGGTTTAATATACATAGGCAGGGCTGAGGTGGTCAAAACAAAAGAGGAAGGAATAAAGCTGAGTTGTTGAAAATCCTGTGAGATGTAGCACAACTGAGGCCAGACCAAATGATACTGGGCGTATAATCATGTGTAATGTTTCTGACAACCTCTTGTGACTACCAGCTCTTATGCTAGAAACAAATTACTGCTAAAACACATAGCAAGACAAAGCAAAGAGATGTGAACAATGCAAGGGACAACCTCTTGCTCTAATAAGAGATGAGTTGCTTAGGGATGGAGTGGAGAGTGGTGAACTAACCCTGTGCCACCCTATATTGTAACTTGACTGTGAGCATCTTCTGTTATTGAGTCATAAAGGCTGGGGAGGGAACTCACTCACTTAGGTGCCCACAGTCAGCTTTGCATTCCTTTAGGGCAGGAAGGTGGAAGAATGAGACCTCCCTTGGGGTGAGATAAAGGAGGAGGGAAATCCATGGATACACCAGATGCAAAGTAGGAGGACAAATATAAGTATGAAATAAGTGGGCAGAAAAATCACATATTATTTAACCTGTTGTGATGCTGCAATGCAAGGAGTGGTTTTAGGGTTTTTTATGTTGTCATGTCATATATTCAGGGAACCGTTCCTGAGGTTTTTATCACAAGAACTGCTTGGTCTGTCAAGATAGAGTCCATAAAACAATTTGAGGTTTTTTTCTGCCTAAAATGAAAATTTGCTAATATTGGCCATAAAAAATAAAAAGAATGTAGGTTTAGCAGATGAATGTTAAGCACTTTTGAAAATTAGTATAAAGTCTTTCAAAAAATTTTATTTTCTATTTTCTTGCAAAGATGCTGATAGATGTTTGGACACATTACATTGGACCTTTTTCGTTCAGCAAGCAACTAGAAGCAGTATTTGTTACAGTAATTGCATTTAAGTGGCACTTCAAACTTTGTAAACTCTGCATTCTCCTGTTACACCACTAGGTGTGAGTGTTGGAGCTCTTTCTGTTGTTGGTTTTGCAGTAATGCGTATAAAAGTTGCTATCGTGTGTCCTATTGAATTCCCAGTCACCCAAGCAATTCCCAACTGAACCGTGATGCAAATGGGAAATCACTAAGTGACTGCCCACTCTGACACAGCACCCATCTGCAGAGCAGAATACCCCAGCTGCACGTGGAACTCTGGCTCTTACATCCCTTTTGCCAGCTGTACGTGCATGTACCGGGGAGCAGGGGTCCCTGGTGCAGAGTTTTGTGTGACTTTTGCAGAGATGAGGAACCCAGAGTTGGAATTTGAAGGGAAAATGTCACTGGGAGACCTCAGAGGATTTCAGAAACTAATTGCGGGAGAATGGTGCAGAGAAGGGAGCCTAATCTGCTTGAATGGAAAAGATGGGCAATACCACATGTTTATCAGGAGAGAGGAAAGGTAGGGAGTGAAGGTCTGGGGACAAGAACTGGTGCAGCAGTGGGTCAGAGCAGGCCTACCAGACAGCAAATACTTATCCTCACTCTGAGCTCACTTTGCACAGGCACATTCGGTCATTGAGAGGAAAGATAGTAGCAGTTAATTTGACAGGACAAAGTCTGTCTCCCTGCTGTGTTTCTACTTCATTTTCTGTCTGTCTTACTCCCATTGCAGGCATTTCTGGAGGAGTTTTTTATCTTCCTACCATCTCCTCTCCAACTCTATCCACCTGAGTTTTCTTCCATCATTTTTCCTGGTTTACTTTATGTCCCTTTGTTACTTCTTAACTAAGCATTCCGCAGGGAATCTTCAAATTGATTACTGATTTCTGTATGGTGGGTTTTGTCTTTGTGAAGTAAATCACTACTAAACAAATAGTTATTTCTGTCTCTGGTATCTGTATCCACTAGTTGATAAACATCCACCAATAATATCTATAAATGTTTTCAATTCCTGTGTACAATTTTAGAAGCTTGGCTGAAATAGATTGAATAGAACATAAATTTGTAAACTCCTCAAAGGTAAACAAGTTTTGGAATTTGTGGTAAATCTTCAATTTGACTGTGGCTGTACGGATATGCTGAGATACTGACCTGTTTCAGACAAGCCAGAGGTAAAGAAGCCATACAAAATTACTGCAGACTTTTAATCATGTTAAAATGTAGGTAAAAGGAATATTGATCCCAACCTTAGCAAAAGTTGGTAGATTTTGAAAGAAAATTGGAGATATTTGGGGACTTCTTGCTCCTTTATTTTAACTCAGGAGCTAAGAGAGAGAATTCAGAATCAGGCCTATTTTACAAATACATTAAGTGTTGGAAAATGAAATTAATTACAGCATGTTGCAGTAGTGCGTTGAACAGTTGCATCTCACACAGCACTTAAGCAAGCAGGGATCCAAATTTTCTCCTGTGGCATCTAGGTACACTAGTAAAAAAAGAAGTATAGTATAATGTGCCTAAAGACGGTACCCCTTTTGAATCCTCAAGAAAAGTCCTAGGAAAGAATGGCCTTCACATGGATGCATAAGCTGTCAAAAATACTACTACAATTAAATACCAGTAATAGCAAATTTATTGCATAATTTAAGAAAATCTTGCGCAACTAAAAGATAAAAAGTAGGAATTAGCCTCCAAGCGGCAAAATATTTAAATATTTAAATGAAATTCCTTTACAGAAGAGAGAAACTGCTATTTATAACAAGAAGGCAAATCTCTATTGTGAGGTTAAGAACAGTAAAAAATAATGAGCGCATTTTACTTCATTTTCAAATGTCAGGTGTTAAATTGGAAAAATTTGCATGTGGCCAAATAAGCTGCGGTTTGGCCCCACTCTTTTGTGCCAATCAGGCATGCTGCCTGCCACGTGGGGAAAGGTGAATGAGTGGTGATGTTGTGCCCAGAAAGGGGATCTTCCTCTCTACTTGTGCTTTCAGGCAGTATTACTGGCTGAATTATAAAGCCTCTTTCTGATCCTGCAGGAGAGAGGGCTTTTGCACATCTTATTAAGGCATTACATAGTAGAGGTATGATATAGTCCCAGGCTGGTTTCTTCTATGGGAACGTTCCGAATGACATCTAATATTTAACCATAATTGAGACATTTAGAAGCAAACATGTTTAGACTAACTGATGTTTTAGAACAGCTACTTCCCCCATTTTCTAGCAGTGTATCACTTTTAACTCCATGTGGTTTAAAAATTAACATCAGATTTTTCTGTTTCATTTGGCTTTCTTAACCCATAGGTAAAACTCCTGGTCACAGATCCATCATGTTAAACTCTAAGGATGATGGCCACTTTTCACAGGAGCTCACATAATCCCAAAGTCACTCTTAAGCACTGGATTGAAAGGATCCCTACGCTTTATATTTGCCCATGTCACCATACAGCAATCTTTTGTAAACTTTCAATAAATTCACCAGAGTTCTGAGTTCAAGTAAATACTATCCTACCATGGAGATACAAAGTACAGAAATAGGAGGTGAATTCCAGCAACCCGAACATCAGGCTGAAATAATATGCCAAAATATGATACAATGTAGGTCAAAACATTATATATTTTCCTGTACATAATGAAAGCACTCACTAAACATAACATTTTTAGCATATGAATAGAAAATAAATTAATAGAGAAAACTTCTGTTTCAGGAAAGAATGAGCACAATGCGAGGAGATGGATATTTTTAGCTTGCCACTGTCCAAGTGGGAGGGGTTACTAACAAGAAAAACTGCATGTTAATAACTCAAAACATGGTCATTTGTATATATAATTATGGGATCAGAAATTCACAAATATATCTTTTGGCAGTACGGCAGACTTCATCCACCCACTTGCCTTGTGATGACTGAGAAAAAAAGACACAGTTTTCACGCTTCCCCCCATTTGGTTGGGCACTATCCCAATTGAAGTACTGTAGAGCCATGCCATTGACATCAACAAATTTGCCTTCATTTATCATGTCATTGACACCCAACCAAAACTCAGACACTCTAGGCATACTTTTCTTGCCATAATCTCGGAGACTTTGTGTTTCATCATTATTCCTTGGGATAGCCAGTGTCCCTCCCTTGGCTATGCAGTCTTCGTTGGCTTCATGGAAATGTTTGGTGCCTTCTGATATGAGGTAGCACTTCTTATGGGCCTTTGTCCCACGAAGACAGACTGTGAATAGATATTGGTTTGCATGTTCAGTAAAAGCTTGGGCTATAGGTTTGAATAATGTTTCCTAAAATAATTTTCTAAAGGTATGTTGGGAATTAAGCAGACAAGTCCCTCAGCAAGTGAAAGGCTCTTGACTCCACAGAGTGGGCCTGAACGTAGCAGTAAGATCAGACTTCCCTGCTATTCATCCTGTTCATTTCGGACCTTGTATGCAGCCAGCATATTAGTGTGCCTTTGGGAAGTCTGAACAGACTGCTCACAGGCACTCTGCAAAGCACCTTGGACTACAAGGGATGGCTAAAAGCAGAGCATGCTCCTATAGCTGCTCCAGAGAAGAGGCACTTAAGAGGAAGGACAGACATAGCTTAACACTATAAAGTGCTTTGGAAAATCTTTCCTGTGTTTATGCTGATAAACCTCAGGCATGATCTTGAGCCCCAGGTTCCCTCCAGCAATGTAATTCTGTCATGGATTTTTTTATTTTGCTGTTTCAGAACGCTAAAATATAATCCAGGCCTGTTGTCAGTGTATCTTATGTCTTCTTTTAGCAAATAGTCCTGCTTTCACATATTTTTACCTTATTTCATCAGTCTTAAAACTGATGGAATGGATGAGGTATGGATGTTTGTATTGTTGGCAGATGTAGGCTGGTCATCAGAAAAATCTATACTTGGCTTTACAGTGAAGAGACAGATCTAAAGGTCTTTTCATATTTATGATATTTAAGTGCCAAAGAAAAGTTTTATGCATTAACTAAGCCTAGTTCCTAGCAAAAAAAGGCAGGACAGAAAAGTGCTTTTTTAAATGTGTCCTGCTCCCCAGAAAAATATTGATTTGAAATTCATAATGCAAATCTCCGACTGGATGATTGATAAAAGTATATTTCCACCTGCAGAAGAGTACACATTCACCTCTTTAGTTCTTGATTTCTGGTCTTTCCAGCAAAGTCTATCCCTTCAAACTCTAAATTCAAATGAGGTAAAGTGACTTAAATCTATAAACACTTTTAAAAAGTGTACACTTATTCCTGAGCTTGCATGACAATCTGAACCAAATACTCTAAACATTTACTTTTATAAATCTGTTTGCTTTTAGTTCTACTGGAACATATCAGGGAAGTCTTGATGTAAAGTCCAAATGTACTAGAACATTAATTTGGCATATGCTCTGTAACTGGAATTGCCTTGCAGAACCCCTGTCACAGTTCTTCCAGCCCAAGGTCTGTGTGGGCAGGCTTGCAGGAGTGAATCCTTGAACTTTGCTTTCCAGCTGTCCTAATGCCGATATGTGAAAAACTGATTCTCCCAAGAAAAATACTTACAAGAAGAGAATCCTTCTCGAAGGAGTGTTTCTTCTGAGCTGAGAAAGGTAGCAAAGGCCTTGAATAAACTCCTGTAACAATTATTTTTAGAATCCTGCATGTGACTACTTCCAGATTATTTCATTTATTGCTTAAACTCATCTTGTACTTATATTAGAAATATGTCGTGAAACAATATGAACATCTTCTGTCCTGATGTTTTCTATAATCTGTTTCTAATTCCTGTCATCTGTTCTTGTAAAAAAGTAATTACGTATCTGATCAACAGGATATGGAAATCCACTTTGGACCATATCCTGTACGTCTCAGTTTTTTAGTATTTCCAGTTGTATTCATTGCATTCCTTAGCTGCATTTTCAGGGTCATCCTTTTATATTAGGGCTTAGCCTTCAAATTTTATCCTTTCCAACTGCTAATGGCCAAAGAAAAATAATGAACATATTTGCTAAATGTTGAATTCTTTAACAAATTTATATTCATGGGAAAGATCAGAGAGACCTTATCTACTTCAACAATGCTGTTGTAATGATGGAGACTGGCCCTCTTTAGGGAGAAAGTATGTGCTGCTAAATGGCGTGTGGCAACATTTCACGGTATGTAGAAAGGAGACCTAGGAAATTCAAGCAAAAGAAAAAATCAGATTGTAATGTGTGTCTTGAAAATGTCCATAAGCTAAAAAAGCAGCTCCTTTTTCAAGTATCATAAGGCCATTAATAAATGCAGTCAGAGCTAGAGGGGTGATAGATCTCTTTTTGCCAAATTTGGAATCCAGTTGAACAGTGTGGGTTCTGAATTTAGAATATAGCTCAAAATAAGTGTTGAGGATAGAAAATCTCCTGTCTCTGGTTTCGTTTCTAAGCCACTGCGTGCTTACTCTCAAGCTCCTTCTGGAAGCAATACAAGAATTACTTTTAAACAAGAGTCACTTGTCTAGCACAGGCTCCCTCTTTTAAGAAACTTCTAAAGTCGTCTTATAAGAAATTTAAAAGAAAAATATTTTGTAAAGCTCAAAAAGCTCTAAGTACCCAAGACGTAAAACAGGACAACCCAGATATTACCATCCCTAAGGAAAATATGTTCTGTTTCATGTGAATGATGTCATTTCCTCTCCAGTGTCCTCTTGTACGTGTTTAAATGCCAAGTTTTGTGTCAACAACTGTGAAAAAGCACAACTGTCTAGTAGGTGCATGTGTATTTACCCGTCTTATTTTGTCTGGAAATTTCCATCTGGCTATTTAAATACTTAAAGGATTTTGCACATTGATATGGGATATTTCTGAACCCACAGTGGGTATTACTTTGAAGTTTTATGGCAACATTCATATTTGAATGTCACAAACTGCACACTTTAAAAAGGCTCAGTCTTTTTAACTTCTTTTTGGGGGTATTCTCAGCCTTTTCCATGAATATTTTTGCCTTGATAGTTAGCCCATGTTCGTATCAAAACTGGGGACCTAACTCATTGACCGTCTAAACTCTAAAACCCAGCAACCCTCATTGTGTTGCCTTTGTCTGATTATACCTAAAATAACAGCTTGGGGTTGTGCATAGCAAAGACTAAAGTAGTTCTTGCTCCAGGTTAATTCTTGCTCTTAGTGAAGAATCGTCACTTGCATGCCGTTAGTTCAGACTTGATTTTACTTGAATGCTTCCTTCAACATTTGTCTTGCCATTACAGCTATGGCATACCATGCTCTTAAGGAGTCGTATTTCTCAGTCACAAATCCCCATTAAAGAGAAGGATGGAAGGAGAGAGGAAAGGCAGTGATACCTTTTGGAAGCCATTGACCAGTGTAAGCTGCTTTACCTGTCTGAAGTGCTTGCATTTCTTTCAGAGCATTTACTTCTCGCCACAATTTGTCAATCTGGGTCTTTAGGTCATCTTTTTCTGAAATAAAAGAAATATAGAGAAATGAACAGATATGCATGCAAAAAAAAAAAAGTAAAAATTGTTAAAAGCTGTTTCAGAATATCAAGGGTTTCTGCGTTGCTGAGATATGTTTTGATTTCTTTTAAAGAATTTTCTTTAATGAAAGGATTCTTGTAGGGTTCCTATAAAAAACACCCACCTTTACCTTTCACCCTCATAGTTTAAAACTCATTTTCATTTGGACTGTATCCTAGTAACTGAAAACCATGGATTGTTGCTGCTAATCGTTATTTAGCATGCCAGTATCTAATTTACAGCAAAATTTGCCTATTTACTTTTGAATCTGTACAGCATGATGTGTATATATGACATACAAATAATAGCAGGACACAAGTTGTGTTTCACACAACTCTTGTTTGAACACAGTGAGGAACAACTATTATAATGCAACTTCACAGTGTGAATGTATGCAGACAAGCTTGCTGAGCTGCAATTTCCTCTCCCCAGGAGGAGCCTTCCTCTCCCTGTCAGTACAGAGAGGGCCTGGTGACTTGAGTCACTCAAATTCAGTCTGAATCACCATTTTGTAGCACTTACAAAAGCACCGAGAAAATGGTGGGACAAGAAAAGAAGCTAATTTGCACATAACTCCATTTTCATGTCCTCTTTTCCATTCTTTTTTCTTAATCATTATAATATTCCACCACCATCAAAAAACTAGCAGTCATGTTTCCATTGCACAAGATGACAACTTGATTGGAGCAATAACCAGACCTTCCAGAAGCCACAGTAATGAACATGAGGAATAAATAAGCTCTTTCACACGTAGCAGAACTAACAAAACCACAGTTTCTACAGATCTGTATTACATGACCTAATCCTCCAGCTGCACCCCAGAAAGCTCATCTTTTCTCCATATTCTCTACTGCCTGTGGGGATAACCCCAGCTGTCCTTCGTGACTCCCTGGTTCCCCAAGGCAGGACTCCCAGATCCTCAGTCCATGCTCCTCCCTGCGATTCCCAGTTCACAGTAGCTTCTCCATGTCCCCTGTCTGCTTCAAAAGAGGCAAAAAGCAGAACAAGCTGAGCTCTTGGTGCAACCTTTTCATAGTGGGACACTAATGTAGATCTTTTTTTTTTTTTCTTTTTTCCTTCTTCTTCTTCTTCTTCTTCTTTTTTTTTTCCCACCTTCATTCTGAATTTCATAAAATATTGGAAAACTTATCCTCAGGAGCTCCATTCTTTGTTTCAAGTTCAAAAGTAGTGGAAGGTTGACAGACAAATGTGCTGGCAAAACAAATGTATAAGCAGTCTGTTCTTAGGACACCAAACTAAAAACTAGAGAGATTCAAAAGGAGAAGGAAGTATATATAACTACAGCTCCAGAGCAGTGTAATCATATTGTATAATGGCTTTATCAAAGCTGTGGTTTTTTCATTGACTAGGAGTTTAAATATTTGCCATTAGTGTAACCTCCATCATACCCTCTTTTATGAGAAATAAGTCTTTAAATTAAATACACGGACATTTCCAAACAACATTCAGCATTTTTTTATTTGCTCTGTAAGCTTTGCTCTGGGAATTTATGCTTTATCTTTTCCTGCTAATTCTTTTTCATTAGTTTGACTTGCCATTTCACAGTACTTGTCACACAGGTAAAGTAATATTCCACAAATATTAGACAGACATTTTGTTAAAATTAGGAAATGGTACAAAAATCTGAACAATAACCCTTGGAGACTGAATATTTTATTCTGCTCTTTTCCACCATATGTACATGAATTTCCATTCCTCTGATCTTAGTCAATATAACTACTTAACTAAGAATGATCAGCCAGAGTCCTCTCCCAGCTGTACTTCTAAGTCCTAAATAATGTCGACAGAGATGAATAGGCGTAACAAAGCAATGTATTTACAACTGTTATACAGCTCTATTTCCATAACTCATTCTGCCACCTTATTTTTAGCTTTGCTAACTCACATAAAAATATTTTAAAGACAGACATAACATAGACTCAACTGTCCTTTGTTAATAAGCATTTGTATAATGTTAGTTTCTGTTTTCATGCACTGTTATTTAAGTACATAGTAAACTTGCATAGTCTATAAGCTTCTCTCCCTCCTCCCAGTTAAAACCCAGTACCTTTCACTCTACGTTTGCTGTGCTTCCTGGCTTTGAATTTGGAAGCCTGGCTGATGGTCTGATCCAGCAGTAGTATACTTATGAGTAGGAAAATCCAAAGTCCAGTTTGTGCCATATCTCTTCCAAAGAACTTAACAAGAAGCTTCAAGAGATTCTCTTTAGCAGCTCTGAGAGCAAGTCACATAGACACATCTCAGTAGGGACTGACTGAGGTCAGTTTTATAAAAGTGTAGTGATAGGGTTGGCTGTACTCCTTGCTTACGAAATGTGTTTAATATTTGAGCTGGCTGTAGCATAAGGCACCCCCTTGTTCTCACATCTCATCTGAAATTCCTATTTCTGTTTTGAGTTCAGCTGGGACAGGTTGCTTTTACAGAGGCCGTACTAGCACTGAACAGCGCACTGATTGCCACTAATGAGCGCCATATCTCCTGCTTTAACTTTGAAGTCAAAATGTATGGAAAAGCAGATGGATGCTCAAAAACACCTTGTGCGATGTCAGCCTCAAGGAGGGGTAGCCAAAAGATTTCTACAAATATAACAGGCTCACCCAGCACAGCTCTGACCCAAGCTGGCTAAGTCATGACAATGGTCATGATCTTATTTACATTGAAACAAAAAAAGAATTTACTCACTCCCGAGTAAATGCAAACATTGCAGCTACATACACACACACACATATATATACACTAAGATCATGTCATGTGAGGAGTGCATTTATTAATTTATGAAGAGTTAATAAATACCTAATAGATATGACTGCATTTCTGATTAAGAACAGTGTGTGCTATCAGCAGGGTCTAGTCAGGGGAACAAAAGATATCGATACTCTTCCAAAGGTTCCAAGTCCTGACCATATGGCCAGAGGAAAAGATGCTGCTCTCAGAAGAGCACAAGATGCTCAAAGCAGGGCAGTGTCTCTCTGGACCCTGGAGAGCCCTCTGCATTTGGATCTCTTTCATTCGCCTTGGGCACTCGTCCACTGGGATTGCTATAAGTAGCAGAACCTCTCACTGATTTTGGTGGACAATAATGTGACCATCCATCACACTCTTTTCTTCCTCAGTGCTATTACAGAGCATAGCACACCAGAAATGGTTATTACAGGGTCCCATCCACCCAGGACTGTCTAACAAATCACTCACACAGCTGCACATTTCAGTATGCAGTTAAATGTGGAAAAGGCTGTCATTCCAATTAGCACACCAGAAACTGAAATGTGAGCTGTCAGAGGAAAACAAGGAGCTTTGCAAGGTTCTAGTTCAAGATCTAACCTGTCATTTAGAACTAACCGTAAGGTCAGGATTGATCCATATTTTATCCCAATAATATTGGGGCATCAATATAAGTTAATTAAGGGCAGACAGCTGAATCAATAACTGCCTCCAGTTAGTTTTTTCACTTGCTCCCTTCTCAGAGATTGTGGAATTGCACATGAAGCTGATCCTGAACCACTGCAGCTTGTAGCCTGACATATTAAACTAGTGCTAATTTTGGGTTACCTCAGTGAGGGAGCTATAAACCCCTGAAGCTGTTACATGTGGAGCTTAGCTGTCCCATAGGCTCTGAGAGAGGCAGGACCAGAACTGGGGTCAGCAAGCATTTTTGTGTGTGTGTGCTCAAGGACTCGGTACCAGAATGTATTTGTTCCTGCTCTTAGGAACTTGAGTTTTCTAATACAGGCTTTCTTTTCTTTCTGTGAAAAGAATCTGACGGAAAAAGATTTGTACTCTACTGAGGCAAGCACACAACTCACTAGAAATGGAGGTATAAAGAAATCACAGATTTGGTATTCTGAGCGTTCTTGGCCAAGATCCTGAGTAAAAACCCGTGCTTTTTGGAATATGCCATGTTATGTCCTTCTAAGAACAGACTGACACTCCGTTTCAAAAGCTTCATCCCCCTTGTTCAGTAGTCTCTTTGAGCATTTTACGAGTCTGCAAGTAGCTCGGCTGGACTTCACTGCTAAAACCTGAATCACAAAGCTGTCCTTGCAGCTGCTGTGAGAGACCACAAAGGTGTAGGGGCTTGTTTGTCTAGAATTTGTCTAGAGTACCTGAGAAATAGGTTTCACACTTATGACTAATCTATAGCAACTGAGGAAGCAAGTTGAACTTCTTGTATACAGTGTGTGGGCAGGAGAGTCAGAAAAGTCAAAATTGTTGCTGAGAAGACGTAAACTCCCAGTGCTACCGTTAGGAAGCAGGAAATCGAACCACATAGGAGGCCTAGAACCTCACTGAAGTGGGTACCTGGTCTATGTATGGTCTTGAAACTAGCATTACAATGTCATTTAGAGTTGTAATTTTTCTTTTACTAGCATAGTTATAGTAATATAACTAGCATAGTGATAATACAGCCCTATACACTTATGTATAGGTGTAATTTTTCCTGGGACAAATTATTCCTCTTTCCATATCAGTGTGCTATACAAGTATAAATAGCCTCATACCTTTATAGCTGCATCTAGAATAGGATGGGATTGTGCATTTTATTTACACCAGTATAGCAGAACTGCGTACAGACAAACTCGTAGTTTCTCTTGAAGTGCTTAGTTCACTTCAAAGCACTCTTCAAGCGCTTTGTTTGATAAGAAACATCTTGCAAAAGCCATAGCTGCTGTACTGCACAGGCACCTGGTTTTATGGCTCTCATCTCCCCACCTCATTCCATTTGCTTTCAGACAACTGAACCATTCAGAGCATAAGTATCCTTTGGTAAAAGGTTTATTTCAGTTTCTCCACAGAGGCTTTTCAAGGTAAAAAGTCTATTCCCCTCAGAGACAGTTCTGCCTTTATATGGTCCTGTAAACTGGCTCAGAAAAACGCTTCATACAGTTGTTTTTTCCTATCCATTCTCAGCCATCACTGGGTTTGTGGAAAGAACATGCAATTGGGCACAGAGTATGAGAAGTCGGTGTGAGATGAGGACTGGATGCTGGGCTGAGATCCTGAAATAGGTCTGGCTGCAGAAGCCATTTTCTGTTGTGTGGAGTAAGATCCTATATAGGGAGATCATGTCCTTTACTTATCTCCTGAGGTAGTAGAGCTACAAATAAAACACTACTTGTAAAAAATATCTTTAAAGAAAATTAATGCTTCAGTCTGTTGAAAAGCGAACTGCTCACATATTGCTAGTAGGCTGGCTATGTTTTACTGAGATCTACAGTGCTCTCCATGCTTCAGAGCTAATTGTGTTGTGGCATGTTTGATCAAATGGAAAACTGATGGGCTGTATCTGCTACTGAAATCATAGCAAAAAATTTTTTTTTGCAACATTTCAGTTGTGGAAAATTCAGCTCAGCATAGGATTTGGGAAAAAAGCTTTTATGTGGGTAACTATTTGCCCCTTCTACTCAGAGTATAAAGAGAAAATGAAAACTGACCAGAGCTGTTACCAGGCTAAGGAATTTCAAGTGGGGCAATCCGAAGAGCCAGTATAGCCCACAAAAGCAGATAACACAAAGGTTAGTAAAAGGTTTATCACCTCCCATGCATCAATTTTTATGACTGTCTTAGGTGGTAATGGGATCCACTGGTTGATTTTAATTTGTTTCAATTACATGTAACAAGTTTTGCAAATTCTGCTAGTCACAGATGATGTCGTGCTTGGAAAATTACTGTATGCTTGGTTTCTTTGGCCTTGAAAAGTCTTGCAAATTCTTTCTTAAGGATTTGATCTCAATCCAACCAGGTATGAGGTGGGATTATGGCTGACATCCCAACACCAAAGTTATTTTGGGGAAATTTGTACAAACAAACTGTGTGTTTAGAAAAGGGAAGGGCTAACCTTATGGTATGTGAGGTTCTGTAAAAACTATTAATGATATTTTGGGTGTTTGCAATCCGTTCGAGTTTTTTCCTGTCTTGCTAATTTGCTCTTTTGAGAGGAAATTTTCTGGCTACAAGTGATCTGCTCTGTCTATTAGAATTAAAGGAAGTTCCAGATTTATTGCAAAACCAGGCTGCCCACCAGTGACCTGCACTGAAGGTCACTGCGTGTTAAAATGAGGGCATTCATGTCATCTTTAGATATGTGATGCTGCTATCCCAAATGCATGCCTCACCTTGGCACTGTGGTGCTGATAATGGGATTGATCAATAAATAGGCTTCTTGAGGTGGTATTTTTCAGTTCCAAACCTAGCTGTTATTACCTACAGGTCTAGTGCTTTTCACTCCCCATGCTGTAAATACAAGCTTCAAAAAATGAAGAAATTTGAGGTATAAATAACGTATGTGTACTGAAAAGATGGATCAGGGCAGTATTTTGAGCTTCCAGAATAAGTGCTTTTTGTATCTCTTATTTGGGTTCTTTGTCACAACATCTCACAGCTGGGTGTTAGCAAGTAGAGAGGAGGGTAAACAATTTGCAAGAGGCAGCAGAAAGACTCATCTTACATCTATCACACATACTTAAGGCAAATATCATTATCTTGTCTATGTGACCAAACTATCTCACCTGTACTCCTTTCATTCTCTTGTAATGGCAGCGAATACAGATTACAGGTTGTAAAGTTGAGAAAATACTGCTTATCAAAGTCAGAAGAGATTCAGAATTCAGAAGAGATTCACCAAATCTACACGAAGCAATGTTAGCAAAGCCATTGCACTCTTTTTTTGGTTACCTATCCAATGCCACTCTACACTAACAAAGTTGCCTTCTTACAAGGTTCAGATATCTCAAAGGAATGGCACAGTTGCCAAATCCTTTTTACTTCAGGCCTTTAGCTGCAATAACAAGTAGGTGCTGAGTGTTTTGCTGACTGTCATTACCTATTTCTTTAGGCAGAAAGGACCTCAAAGAAATAGCTACTTATTTAGAGATAAATGTTTTGATGGCTATGTAAAATGTGCAAAGAGAGCAAACCATAATCCCCCTCAAAACAGAGACTTTTTTAGAGATCAGCTGACTCTGTCATCTCTAAAGATAAGAGACTTTATAAGAAAATTTAAAGCAGTTTCTTCGCAGTCCGGGTGCAAACAGAAGAGTTGAATGACATCTTTTAAAATGCTACTCCTGTGGACTTGGCAAAGTTTCTATGTTGGGAATTACTCGCAGCAGCTCAGCTTGTTTAGCCCTTGGGATGTGTGTGAGAATGTGTCTCTCTTTCTTCTTTGTAAACACAAATTACCTGTTGTGCTAATTTTTCTCCTGTAATGTGTGCTGCCTTTTTTCCTTCCTGGAAATGATCTGAAAACATCCTGAGCATTTAATTTCTCCCTTTAAATATTTTATTTTTGATCATCAAAGTGTCCCTAATACGAGGTTTTCCAGCTTCACATTAACGTGATCTTAATAGGTTCTGCTCATCCTTACATGTGCCAGACAAAACGATTTGGACAAAGCCTTGATTTAGGCACTGTGAAACTCTCCAGACAGTCTGAATTGCACATTCAGAGGTTCAGAGCAGGTTACCGACAGTGCAGCTTTGCGTTCTGCCAGTAGGGCATGCCAGGGTGAGGATTACGTTTTGGCTTGTGTAGATGTTTGTAGGATTTTCCTATACTAGGTGGAAAATCAGACCTTCTCAGGAGTGTGACCATGTCTCCCTTTGATGGGTGCATTTCACCGAGGACTCGAAGGTTCTGCTCAAGGGCTAAGGCCTTCTGCTTTGCCAACCCAGAAACTCGAGTTCCCACCTCATGTATGGCCATATGACCTTTGAGGTCCCTAACTCCTGTGCCATGGCCCTTCTACAGCGGTGCTCTCGCAGACACTCCCAGTGCTGCTGTTCCCACCCAGCCTGTGTGGCTGCCCACTGACGAGTTGATGCTTCAGTTGGGGGCTGCCTGCCTGACTCGGGGCAAGAAGCCAAACCACGGCTCTGCAGTTCAAGGCTGTCACAGGATCTGCAAACAGCTGACCCTGCTTTACCGTGTCTTAGAAGCAGCACTGCTCCCATGCAAAGGCATAATCGGCTCATGCACCAGGCCCCAGGGTTGGAAAACATGTGATGTGGTCCAAGTAAAACACCGTTATTTAAAATTTAAAGGAAGTTTTTAGCTACCTGGTCAGGAAGAAAAAATAGCACCTAAATGTAAATGCTGGGGAGATGTCTGCTGGTCTCTGAAAGCAAACTCAAGCAGTGAGAAGTGAAAAGTGATCCGGCCTTGCTGGAGGCTGGGAAAGGGGCAGATGGGCACAGTGCCTAGCTCCTACCTAGCAAGCCCTACCACCACACACCATGCACATCCCTGACCCCATGATGGGATAAAAGTGCAAATCACACATCACCTTCTGGATGCTGAGGGTGGAAAAGAAAAAATAACCTCTATCAGTGCAATTTTATTTAACAGCCCAATAGGTCTGTTGAGAAGTAACATTCGTTTATGGGAATGCTGCCCTCTTGTGAAAGGTCAGCAGTATAACATCCCCTCCCATCTTCAGCTCTCCTACCGTTAAGGCTGTGTTTTCACGATACACGGATGAGTTATATGCTATTACTGTATTAGATGTCATTTCAAACGCTGTCCCTAAAATTTTCTGATTGCGACACAGAAATCTGTGAGGGCTTTTTCGAAGTCTTGGTTACTTTTCCTTGCTGAATTCTAGGTTGGGCAGAAAGAACCATGATGAGATAGCACAGCATCCACCTTTCCTGTTAGCTGCTGTCTTAAAGGATTTGAAATCTTAGTACATGTCTTGGGTGGGTATTGTAGCCAGACTAGCATGGCCTCCAGTGCAAACTAGCAAAACACGTATTTACCTATCTTTTCTGATATGTTCTGTAGCTTGTTTGCTGATCGCACTCAAGCTATCTAGTATAAAGCCAGCTTGTTAATGTCTATATAAAACACACTCACTGCACTGTCTACACTGCCTATGCAGATAGACCCTGGTTGAGATACTGGCAATATTTAATGAGGAGAATTAGTCTGTTTCAGAAATTGTGGGATGTTCCAACTCCTGCACTACATGTTTGGGAGAACCCCAGAGTTTTTAATGAAAAGCTGAAGGGATCAGTAAGGAGGTAGCTGCAGTTACACTTGAGAGGGTGCGCTCATCTGCAGTTCAGGGAGATTTCAGAAGCAGGGGTTATAGGTCTGCACATGGCATTCTTTGGGACTCAGAACTGAAGGAATTCTTGTTATAACATTATAACTAGCTAAAAGTGGCTGTTGGTCATGAAAAGGGGGATACAAATCCCCACTTTTCCTCATCTTCATTTCTTCCTGAAAAATGAGATTCCTCTGGTAGAGTTGGGGGGTGCTATAAGACATGTATCTCTCTGTGCACTGCTTGGGCTATGTGTGAACCTCACATCACACTCCTGGATCATTGTCGATCCCCCATGTATTTCCAGCCTGGTGCTGCATCCTCTCCCTGCGCCACAACCCCACAAGCCAGGTGCCACCAGAGAACCTGAGCTGTGGTTTTATAGTGTGGGATTAAGCAGCTAAGGATGTGCAAATGGCAGGGCCGCACACCCTGACAAAATATACAATATTCTTGGAAGCTCTTTAAAGAGGGCTTGGAGTTACATTATTATTTGCAAGCAAGACGTTTGTAAGCAAGATTTGTAAGTAAAGGGGGAAAGAGAGATTTGTGTGGTCCCCTGTATCCAACTACAAAGGCAGCTGATGCTCACATCCATCCAAAGGCTGAAACCTGACCTGTACTTTAGTGTCAGAGCTTCTTCCCAGCACATGACGCTACATATTGTGCATGTATGTCTGTTGCGTGACCTTACACATCAGGGAAGAAGGGAGTTCAAAGACTGCATTCAGACTTGAAGTCTTTTGAGACTGAAATTTGATTCCTTAGCAGGAATAAATGGGCCATTTATTCAAATATTTTCAAATAGTACTTTCAAAAGGAAAATATTCTGGCATGTGCCAAGTAATTTAGCCACTGCGTAAATGCAAACTTCACAGAATTTTTCATTATTTCATTAATCATTCTTACTGCAGTTTATTCTTGTTTCCAGCAGATGTCTTAAGTGCCCTAGGAATGATTAGGAGAGCTCTGATTTTATATTGCTTATCTATCAAAGTAAAAGAGAAGAGACCAGGCTCTCCTCTGTCTGCTTAATACTCAGGGTAAATCCATTTTGTTGTACGGCCTAACACCAGTGTTACTCAGTAGAGGATAGGCTCCATGTGATTATACAGTTTCTAGATGCTTCATTACTGTAGGAAGAACAGTTGCAGACAGACACCTATTAGGTCAAACATGTTTGTACAGTTGGGGTTTCAGAAGGAATGGGAGATCACTTGTACTGGCTTTGTCAATATTGTTTCCTAAAATAATGCTATGGGCTCTGCCCAGATTAAATCAGCTCCGTATAAAATAGTGACATGATTTCACAAGTTACATGGACATCTGACTGATTAAATTGCCTGGTTAATCTTGTAAAGATCTTTGAATTTCAGGATCACATGTGTTTGACGCCACTTCATTGCGGTGGGAGAATGAACAGGTTAGGTTTGCCTGGATTTGACATCCACTGCCCAGGTTCATTCTCGGTGCCTCTCCAGCCACAGGACATCTTTGCAGTTCTCATAGCCCTCCCTGCAGGGCCAGGTTCCCTGCTGACATGGAGGCCTGCAGCTGACATGGACCTGCCAAATCTCACGCTTTACCTTGCTCCTTGCCCTGTGCTTCTCCTCTTGCAGCACTGGCAGCTGTACACAGCTGCAGTGCAGTGCTGGCAAGCGCAAGCTCAGGTTGCAGCCATGTGCCATGGTTCCTCCCCTCTGGAGAGCTGCTATTTTATGGCTTTATCGAGCCCTGTGCTCTCCCTTGCTCAACAGGCTTGCACGTTACTGGAAGGCTCTCAGGCCACATGAATGGGGAAGGGGAAGTTCCTGTGAGTTAAATTCTCACTAAAGGCAACAGCGTCTTGCCCGCTTAAGGCCAATGGCCTTTGCTCCTTCTCTGATAATTAATGGCAACACAGTCAGGGACCATCTCCGCATGCAGAGGAAAAGTGGTGCCAGGTCACCAAAGCTGGACATGTACAAGCGAGCCAGTAATATTTGTGCAGCACTAGATCTGAGCTAGTCCGGCCTGCTGAGATGGCAAGACTGCTTCCAGATATAAGCTGGCAGGTTTGCACAGAGCTGCGTGCTGCTACATAGACTTAACAGCTTGGGTCTCCATTAGTTTGAGGAACTTGGCACTGCACACTGCTGCTTGATGTAGATGCTCCCCAGGTTGCAAGCAATGAATGGTCTCTATCAAGGCAGTCCCTTCGCAAAGGATCTAATGTGACCAGGAAACAAAACAGCTGTTCTAAAGAAAGGCTAGCAAATTCATCTCTCAATGTAGGACCTGTCGGACAACTGCTTGCTTTACATATCCAAGCTTCTCATACAACCTGGCACTTCATGCAGGAGTTTGGCCAGCCTTTGCACACTGCCTCTGGTAAGGCAGAGGGCCATGAGATCCCTGGAGCGTCAGAAGCAGCACAGCTGCAAATGCAGAGGAGCAGCTGTATTCTTTGTGCAAGGATTTTCCATTTTGTACTTCACTTACTTGCTCCAGTGGCTCTATAAAACCAGTATAAACCAATACTGCATCATCAAGAAAGATAACTGGGTTTGGCAGTGCATATAGTGTATTTTAATATGGAGAATTGAGTAAGGACTAAAAAAAAGAATCCTGTTCCCTCCCCCCCACCCCCCCCGAAAGTTATGACATGGAAATAAATATTACTGCCTGAATTTTTAATACTGCAGCTATGACTAGGTTCATTTAGAGGACCGATCAGCTTGATGCTGTCCCTATCAAAGCCAGTGGTAAAACTCCTGTGAGATTACAGTTTGAGTTGAATTTACCATCTTAATGGGAATAAGGAAGGAAGCTTGCAACAATTATCCTTTTATTATCCTGTTTTGCTTGATGATTAGCAAACAGAACACTGTGTAATAACTTTATACATCACTGACATGTTGAACAAAACGCAGATCAAAAATCTCGTATGAATCATATTATGTATGCTCTTAATGCATACATAATGTATGTTAAATTAACCTACAATGCCAGGGAATGTGCTGCAAGAAAGACAATATTGAAATGAGACTAACATTTAATATGTGGACTGTGAGAAATGGATAGAGCAAGTGCTACGCAGCATAGCCAATAACATCTAATACATTTAGGTGAGCAGTTGCAGATTGATCGTTCAGGTGAGACCTTAAAGACAATTCCTTCTGTAAATCTCCTGTCTCGTGCCTATGCTGAGTCTCTGAGTACTGCCTCTCTCTAGTGACACACTGCATAAACACACCACTGATGTACAGTTCCAACATCACCTGGCAATCAGACTTTATTATGGCATTCATTTTTACAGCCCAGTATGCAACACCATTTCCCATCTGATCCTCAGATGGAGCAAGCCAGTTCCACCCATGAGGTCAGGACAAGCCAAAACGGCAGGATCTGCAGTCTCATCTGAATCCAGGCACTGCTTGTCAGAAAAGGCTGGGTTCAGGGATCTGGGTTGCTCATTTCCCTGTGGTGCCCTACCAGAGGCAATTACTCAGATATACATGGAGAGGATGATCAAGAAAATAGTAGAAAATGCGTATAGTGGCCACATTCAGTGTTGGTTCAGGCACTGAGCTATCATATTTGATGAGAAAGGAAGGAAAATTTAGACTATTGTCTCTCAGCTGCATATATTTCTATGGAGCTTTGCTGCCAGGGTCCAGCTGAGGGTATTCAGCATAAGGTTCTGTGCATATCCTTTGCTTTGGAGCAGGTATGATTTGAGACACAGCTTTCAGCCATGGAGACAAAACTTCAGCTCAGCTGCTAGGTTTAATCAAGATTCCTTCAGTTAGTGGAGAATTAAATGCCCGAGAACCATAAGTCCTTAAACCAATTGGCAATAATATGGCCTTGGACAAGTCACTTATTTTCATTTTTTCTGTCTACAATAGAAATGGTCCAGAAACTCAAAGGGATGCTTTTATAGGACCAATGAGATACTTGGTGGGTCGCAGGAGAATTGGTTTGATTTTTTTTTTTTAAAGTGCGAAAATATTCCTAATATAAAATGCAGACACTAGAAGGAAAAAAAAAAGAGCAGCACAGAAACAGAAAAATAATCTGCCAAAGCAAACTGACTTAGAAAAGAAAAACACTTCGGTTGTCATCTTCTCTCTTCTGTGTTAGCAACAAAAGAAATGTGTTCTCCTAGAAGCCTCTGGAAAACATCACTGATCTGACATGTCCTCCAGGCCACATGATGCCTGTATTACCAGAAGACACCCCAGTCACCATTCAGCAAACTTCACCCACCAGCCTTTACAAATACTCTTTGGTTATTAGCTTATCACCTGGCCAGCCCAAGGGCTAGCCATTTCAGGGGAAGTACAGAAATCCTTATCATAAATAATGCATCCAGCATGTCTGCCATCTCACTCTGTTCTTCTAGGGCAGCTAAGATGCTGCATCATTTACTGCTGCACTATATAGCGAAACACATCTCTCCATGTGGGAAATGTATTTACAAAGATTACCCAGCAGAAGAGCACAGAATGATTTGTTCTGGAACCTGCAGCTTATCAGGAAAATGATGTTTGGCAGGAACACAGCTAATGTCTGGCAGAACGTAGCACATTTCCAGTTCTGGCGGTTGCAGAGGCAGAGCTGCTCCCAGCAGTGCTGCAGGTAGCAGGAGACTGATTGATGGCAGCCCAGCCTTGGACCGGCAGAGAGCCCCTGTGCCTGGCAGGCACCGCAGCTTGCAGGAGCTGTGGGTATAGGTGGCATAAGTACTTCACAGCTGCAGCTCTAAGTGCAAGCTTGCCTCCAGAGAAGTGCTCACCTCCTATTCCCAACCCCTCAGCCCTCACAGTAGAACAGTTTTTCCTCCACTGTTTTTCCCAGTTCTTCTGGGCTAATTGTAGCATCTCAGCATGGTCACTAAGCAAGAAAAAAAAAGCTCTTCCAGAGAGATCAAAGCCCTGCTAATCTTGGAAGGAAAACAAATAGGCTCCCACCCCTGCAGCCCTTCCTCAGTCACAGACCCCATCCACCCAAACCACAACCCTCTTCCCCTTTTTATAGCTGGCAGCTGCTGTTCCTAAACTAACAAGTGCCAGTGGCATCTCTTAGCCCACCCATTTAATCCCTGGCTGCCCAGTTTGCAACTTTGCCTGGTGGTGTCTGTACCAAACATTAAACTTTATGAGGGTTCAGAAGCTGCAAGATCAAAGAGTCTTCATTTGTCTCTTTAGGTTATGTTTTAGTTCAGTCAGGTTTAAAGCTTTTACCAACAACTGTGAAGACTGTTCCTTTCTAAATGAAAACTGATCTTATGTGATGGCAGGTGTTTGAGTTTTTGAGACATGCCAATCACTATGAAGGCTGGCAATGCTTGTTCCTGGCCATTTTTTCTCATCTTGCCTGAAATGCCTGTGGAAGAGAAGAAAGGTTCCCATATGTTAAGGGTTAATCTACCTGTGTTAAGTCCACTAGGAGTTTGTCTCTCACTCTCTGTGGGGGATGAAAGTGAACGTGACCCAGTATTCTTCAGGAGGTAAAAAATTAATTTTCTTGAACAATGATGATTATTGAGTATTGCAGGGACTCTAGAAAGCCCGCAGAGAAAGGCTGGGACCCCCATGTTAAAGCTGGTGAGAGGTGGGGGGCTGTTAAAGTAGCTCCAAGGAGGATACTGACTTCAGCAACAGCAATGTCAGTGTCAGGTACCCTTTTGTACAGTAAAAAGCATCTTTTGAACCTTCCCTTTTTCAGGTTTGTGCAAGCCTGGCTGGTTGGGGTAGGAAGCAGTGGTGCAGCTGCCCCGTTTATCTCTCAGGTCTGTGATGATGGGCTGTTCTGCAGCTTTATAGAGAGAGACAAGAGCTAAACTGAACTCTGAGCACTGAACACTTTCCCTGAAGTGAGTCAGATTTCCAGTGATGTGGTAAAAAAAGAGCAAGACCAGAAAGCCTTAGAGGCTGCCACATAGGAGCGCAACAGTCTGGGCAGTGACTAAACCCCACGCCTGTAACAAACGACCCCGCAGCCTCCCTTTCAAGCATACAAATAAATCAACAGATAACATGCTACAACTTCTACTCACTTGTTACTCTTGGGCGGAGACATACCTGATTCATTTATCTTCATACATTCATCCGCTAACTCTTCATCATCTGCACTGTTCTCATACCACCTTCCAGTTTCAGCACAGCATCCTGGTGGTGAGGTGCCCACACAGCACTGTTACAAATGGCAAAGATTGAGGCAATGTTCAGAAAAACATGCCATTTGCTAGTTGATAGAGATAGCCCAGGTAAACATGAAAGGAATGGCTTAGTTAGGATCAACTGAGTGCAATCAATCAGCATAACAGCTCAGACTAAGGAGATAAAGCTACATTTGCATTTATACTTTAACCTGTTCTCTCAAAGGAGAACATTAGGATGTTTGCCTAAATGTTACAAACTACTTGGAAAAAAGGTGCCTTGATGCGGATAGCAATTATAGTGTTGATTGTTTTGGCTCTTTCTGCAGTGAAACAAAACACTAGCTCACACTAAGGGACTTAGGTGCTGCCAGGGGGAGAAACTCCTGCACGGTTCTCTACGAGCTGGAGGTTTTAAGTGTGTTGTGTGCTGGCAATCATAGCCATACTAGAAGAATCTTTTTTGACAGAAAACAATCATCAGGATTAATCACTAAGCTCACAGAAAATGAGAGGGGAAGTACAAAATGGAGGATGAGATGAGACCCAGGGATACTCAGTATCCTAGGGTGATTTTTGCATTTTATCTGGCCAGATGCCACACACAGGCAGCCTGCTGCATCCCTGCTTGCCTGGTAGAAGCCTCTGTGTTAGATTGTCTGACAGTCGAGTATAGATGGCCCTGTGGGAAAGCTGGTAAAAGGCAGAGCTTTATTAGTAATCACAGAGAGTTTGCAGAAGGTTATGGCTGTTTGCTTTCAGCCTTATCCTGACCCTGTGATTAGGGATGCACTGATCATTATTTGCTTATTAAGACTTGAAAACAGAGGGCAGAAATTTACTCTGCTCCTCTTCACAATCAGCAAGTGTTCATATGAGCTTTCAGATTATAGAGCAGATGCAGTAACTACTGAAGTGAGATTTTTCCAGGGACATTACAGGCTGTCATCAGTTCTTTGAAAGAAAATGTGTAAGCCTCCTTGCATCCCTGAGTTAAGACCAAGACCCAGGGAGAGTGGGATTTTAGATTCAATCATGTCCTCCTGCTTTCTATTAGCTAGTTTGGGGGTGGCTGTTTTGGATCCTATTTTAAGATTATTCCGTTAGAGTACCTTCATTTCTGAAAGGAACTGTCACTCTGAGGATAACTTGTGTGTCAATCTGTCTCCCAGTGCAATCAGAGTGCTAAAATTCTGGAAACTAGTTTCTATCCGTATCAAAATACACTTCCCTGAAAACTTCACGAATGGTGCTTATGTAATGTTTTGAGTATCTTAGACTGTAACATTCAACATTTTATATCTAAATTGTTAATGTTCTGTAAGTAGCACACTCAGCTATTTTAATAACCTCGATGTACTCTGTAATAAAAAAAAATAATTCTTTGTATATCCCTCAGTGACCAAAATGGAAAATAAGACCTCAAATTTTCCTCTTAACCAATTCCAAGTCAGTTCCCTAATGTGACCATAATATTAGAATAAAAGATGTAAGCCAAGGATAATGCTATGCTCAATATTTTATTTATATTTTTATGTAAACATAATTTGCTTTGTAGGCACAATATAACAAAAGCTCTAAAGCAACAAATACAATTAAACAGTGTTTCAGTTCACTTCAGTCAGGCTTAAGTTAAAGAGAAGCTTTCACAGTTCCTTTAAGGCAAATCGAGAAATAATTTGTTTCACTTGAAGAAACTATCCAATTGTCTTAGAGTTGTTTAAACAACACTGTCAGTAGTAAGCACAAACCTTCATTTCTACTACAATAAGACTTGGTCAGTAACAAGTCTCAGCATTGTCATTTTGTATAGCAAAATGATATACCTCTACCACTTCAGATGCGATACTACTGTTTGTGGTATTCTAAAAGGTACTTAGGGCTTGTGGGCCAAATTCTGCTAGCACAAATCCTGCTTCCAGAACAGGTTCCTGAAAAATTTCCATTCATTTCAGTAGTAACCTTCATATATGCCATATTAATACCAGTAAAACACAGAGTAGAGTTTAGCTTGCTGATGACCGTAATACTCATCTGTGTTGCACTTAAGTAGATCCAGAAGTATTCCTTTGTACTCACTGCAATTACCTGATATTCTGCTGATCAGAAAATGGCCCTAAAATTGGTATGAATTAGCATGAAGAGTATTTTTGCCTTGCTAACAAAACCAAAAAGAACTAGCCAAAATTATTTCATTTGATTGTTGTCCCTACGGTGTCTGTGGCCATGACCAAGATCACCCATCTTTATTTCTCTTGAAGGGTAATTTAACTGTAGAGCCAACCATACTGCGGTTTATAACAGAAGAACGGATTTGCTATTCTGCTTGCCCTACTAATTTAAGGCCTTGAGAATGCCACTTTACTGCCAGCTCAAAGGTCACCAGCAATATTGCTCACTTTGGCGTCAAATCAAAATTCCTAGTTATGTTAAGGTTTGTTGCAGGACAACATCATTACACTAACTGCAAAACAAAATCGGGCATGTTTCCTACTGTTGTCAGCTTATGAGTTGTGAAAACTTAATGGCCTTTCTTAAAAGTCCAATTGGCAAGCCCAATACATGGGAAACTCTCACTGAATATATATTTTCTGTGGACAAACTCCCTGTTTGGGCCTGATACAGCACTGGAAGTGTAGGCAAGTCCAGCTTGAAAAGGAAATCAACTATAGTGAAGTTCTGCATCAACATCTAGAGAAAACTGAAGTTCTGGTTCAATTAATATTTCAAAAGCTTTTTTGGCATCTCTCCTCCACAGTTATTTCTTCTCATTATTTTTGAATTTGTTTAACCCAAGGGAAACTCCTTCAGAATGAACTTTCTGCACAATTATCTGGTATTAGAACAGCAACTTCATGAGTACAGTGCGAAGAGATGGACATTAATACTCAGGCAGCAAGATGAAACAAACAGAAAAAACAAGAGAGAATCTTCTAAAACCACACATAAAAGTCATCCAGACCCATGAGTCCTTTCGCATTGAGAAAAGCCTGAGAAGCCCTCCCTCTCCACTTTTCTGTATTAGTTTTTAACTTCTATCACTACAGAATACTTGTAGATTTAGGTGAACAGCTAGCCATGCCTGGGGAAATACTTTCTTTCAAAAAAAATATATTACTTCAAAGATATATGGCATTATACAAGGTCTCTGACATTCCTTTAGCATTTCTATGGTAGGTGATTGCAGTCATTTTAAAATAATTGTTTTAACAAGACAATTGAGGACCTGAGTAGCTGCTGCTTGGATAGATGAAAGACATGGAAAAAATATTTACTTTTGTCATATTTAGATATAGTTTCCACTAGTGGGAGGTAGATAAGACTAGCTGGTCTTTGAATACTTGATCCTGCAAATAATTACAAACATAACTGTACATATGGAGCAGAGCTTTTGATAGAACTATTCACCTAGATAAAGTTATCCCTGTGCATAATTTCTGATGGGATTAAGGCCTAAAACTCATTTTTAACAGGGTTAACTTCTGTACCAGTTCAGCTCCAGCTTGACAGTTGATCAACACATTAGCGATTTCAGAGCAGTAAACTCCACCAACGAATTTCTTTCCACATACTGATGAGTGATCCTTACCAATACGATTTAAAAATGAAATTTAAAATTGGTTTGGATTTTGGACACAGATGAGTCAATGTGTCCTTAGCAGAAGATGTTGATCTGTCAATAACAATGCTGATTGCTACAGGCAATTAAAGTTCTGGGTCTAAAAAGAGTGGCTCACTGACCTTCTTTGCCTGTAATGTACAGGACGATAGCTCAGATCAACAGGAAAGCATGGTAGTTGGCACTCTGAATGAAGTGTTTAATTACTGGTGTTGATGACTAATGTGATTATACAATACTAATCAAAGTCTCTCAATTAATGATTTCTTGCAGAATTTCAGATTCCCCAATTCTAAATGTGGTATTTTTGAAAATGAAGATAGGATTGCTTATAAAATGATACAGCATGACTGAGGAAAATGAAAACTCATCTTTTTTGCAACTTTTATCTGTGGTTCGTAAAAGAAAAACTATTTTCACACTAAAAATCCACAAACTGAAAATCTTCCCTCCAGTTACTAGAGTCTTCCAGACAGCAAGTGGGGAATTTTTTTTGTTACTGTTTCCAACTTGCAAAAAAAGCCCAACCCCCCCAAATAACTTTATGCAAAATGTTGGAATTTGCATGAGAAAGATGCCCATCTAAAATTACACAGTAAGTTAATAAGGCTTTTAAACGGGAACAGAAAAATCCATGGGACTGTTACAGGGAAACTGGGTATTACACAGGAATGTCATAATACTGCACTGGATGAGAATGGCACTTGAGTTCAAAACAACAATGATCAACAGCTCATAGCTCAGCTGACTGCAGACAAATACAACACACACTGTACTACAGCATTTGTTCACTGATGCACAGAATAGATTTCCCAGTCTTGTTCCCTTCTACTTCATCAATCTTTCTGCTTCCACCACCTCTGGCTGTTACTGGATGAATGGCATGCGCTCTTTATTCTCATTGTCCCCTTCATGGTCTTCTTCCTCTTCTCCAGCCTCACTTGTCTCTGTGCTGTCGTTGGCCATCTGTAGGATGAAAGATGAAGGACATCAGAACATCTTTCACATTGTTTTATTCATTGTTATTTCAGTTTGATTCATTTGATAAAGTGACTTTAAAAATGAAAGAAGACATGGTTGCAACACAAAAATAAGCATTCTGTCTGTGCAAAACTTCTGTTGGCACTACACCACTTCCAGCTAAAATTGTAAGGTGTTCCCTCATGGCCTACAACTGAATTACGTAACAGAAAGCTGCTTTGTAAGACAGTTGCACAAGCGGACTCTGATCTGTGCACTTGTAGCAAACTAGTATTAAGGCTCTCAGGTAGGAAACACGACTGTGTAGGAAGTTTACAGAATGTGTGAGACCTCTGGTTTACAACTCCTTCTGTATCTGCTCTTCCAGAAACAGGTAACACTATTCTTTAACTCCAGCTAATGGATGGGATCTGGTCCCACATGAGGCATAGTGTCATGAAAACTCAGAGCGCAACTGTTTTATATGAAAAACAATGTAACTTTATAGAGCAGTGGGTATGTAGATGCTGGCAGAATATACCCATGACAGAGTGCAAATCTTGGATCGTACAGGAGTGGGGAGAAACTGCATTTCCCTATCTTACTGAAGATGCCTGTACAGGTAGTAGGCAGCTGCAGAAATCTGTAGTTCAGGATAGCACTTAAGGAGCACACCGTGTTTTTTCACATGAGAATATTTATTACAAGCTGTGTAAAGGTGCAAGACCCTCCGGTACTTCACCTCGTCGGTGTGACTTGTCTCTGCAGGCACAACAAGAGTCTGGTTCACCGGACAGGTGGTAGTGTTTAACAGCACAGATTAGTGTGACTTATACGCCAACATTACGTCTCTTAGGACACAAGAAGATTCTTGTATTAGCCGATTTCAAAACCAACTAAGCAAGGGACCCATTTACTTTTTAAAGAGAAATGCAGTGATGTTATACTTCCCTGTTGATTACTAGCCTCTGCTGGCAATAAAAATAAAAAGCTCAAACACAACCTGATTTTAACGGAGAAAAGCAATGCTCATTTTTTTTAAAATTAACACCCGTTCATGAAAGCGTATCAGATTTGTTATCACCTTCTAACCAACGGCTATTGTGAATATACAAGAGAACAGATGGAATAAATGTATTAATGTTGTGTTAGGGATTCTTGTTTACAGTTTTAAGATGCAATTCAGCTACAATAATGCCCAATTTCCATGTGTGAGGTCCCAAAAGCCTTCCTTTTCCTTGCAGCAATTTTGTATGAGATTTGGGGCCAATTTTAGAGTAAGAGCAAGTAAGAGCTTAACTGTAATTCCAGGTTCTTTTCTGTTCTTTCAAAACAGGAGATATCTCAGGTCTGAAATCAAACTTCATACATCAGTATTGATTTGAAGTCAATTTTTCATTATCTTCTTTCCTACATCATCAGTGAATGTTTAGGCAGGAGCCTGACTTTCATTTACTACTGCTCTCTGTAATGTTTCAGTACCACCATTTAAGTGCTCCAAATCCAGTGGACCAGAGCTCCACCATAAATATCTTCCTTCAGAACATTTCTAGAAGGAAGTATTTTGATATTATACTTCATATATTATAATAAAAGTAAGAGAAATTCCTACCAAAAGTACACTCCGACTTCTGTATGGGAATCGGAAAGCACTTCTACGTTTGTACACTGGAGTAATATTGACTGTGTCTTTTTCTGTTCAATCCACTTATTTTTATTAATACAGGAATTTTGTATTACGTGAAATGTCTATTTGTTTTCCATCACAGGGACAGAAATAGATGTGGCAGTTTTATCCTGATCTAGGACTTGCAGACACATTTTTGGAGAGGCAGATAGCCATTCAGTATAGAAAATTAACTGCTGGGACTCTAGGAATTACAATTGCATTTCACTTTGGGTTAAAAATATAAATGATGATTATTGGTTCTATTTAGGTGCTATCGATTTAGAAGAAAACAGTTTTAAAAAAAAAATCGTAAGGGACGTTTCCCAAAGATCGCTACCATGCTTTAACTTGTGTGACTGTACACCACGTATGTAGTGCTTTGCACTCACCAGGGGAGTGGGGGCTTTCTCCACATCCAGAATTAGTTTTCCTATATTTCCTCTGTCATGGATTCTCTGCATGGCCTCCTTCACCTGAAAGAAAGGGAACCTATTTTCAGGCACACACTAAGAGAAGCCTGAATTCCTTCCTTCCAAAACCAGCAATACATTTAAGGCATGCTATGTGCAAGGTCATTCAAACAGCTACTTGAAACAAAATTAATAGTTAAACATTTTTTTAGTGAATTTGTAAGGCCTGATTGTTGCATTGTGTTTGCAAAAATGGGATGTGAGTCTTGATGACAGTTTCTGAATAGCGTAATACATACATAATGTTAATGTAGTACAAAAGTAATGGTTAATTGAGGTGCAGAGAGAAATGCAGGCTCAGGGAGTTAATCCTTACAGGTTGTTCATTAGATTTTCTCTTTGTAGAATATTTATCAAGAAACCCTACTTCCACTGAAAGTATGAAATGTTTTTCTAATTGACCTATGATATTTTTCAATTAATTTCTTTTGCATTCCTATAGAGGGAATGCAGTATCCAGGCAGTGGCTGTGATTAATGCAGCACTGTGGTTCTCACTACATAAGCGAGTATTTCTTTCCTTCTTTTTTCCACTTTTTTTTTTTTTAATTTTAAATAAGTAATGTCCTACAGATACCACTAAGACTAGACATTTAACAGCTGGCTGCAATTACACATATGAGAAAGGAACAAAAACCTCTTCTTACTATTGCACTGGAGAGGAGCTTATTTTGATGTATGAAGTTTCAGAACTCATGAGAGCTAGGTGTTGATGAATTGAAATTATGTGTGTTGCACTGAATGTTCAATGTGCAGCATGCAGACCACTATTAAATCGCTGAAAGTTGGAAGATATCAAGAGTTTCCTCACTTTCATTGTGGGAAACTTCAGGAATTGAAAATGTACACATAAAGGCTGTTTCATATCCACATCACACTATTTTTCGCTGGCATAACAGGATACGTTGAGACAAGAAAGAGTTTTATGTTAATAGGATCTACCATCTGTGACGTAGTTTTATTGAATATTTTAAGAATAATGGCATAGAAGTTTGAAACAATATGCTGACTTGGGAACAGGTGGGTGCCACAATACATTTAAAAGCGTGAATTGGGGTCCAGGTACCTAAGATCGTTACTGAATGTCTAATACAGAGGAAGGTATGAGATTTTTAAAGATACTAAGTGAATTCAGCTTTCAATTTCCAATTAAATTTAATGGATGCTGTGCACAAAATGTCTTTACCATCTGTCAGCCTTATTTTGAAAGCTGACTGCAGTGAACTCAGTATTACACCCTTAATTTGGCCAAGTGGTTCCCTCAACTAGTAAATACCAGACTTTAAAAAAAAAAGAAAATCTGTTAGAACAAAAGAAAAATTGCACCGCAAAACACAATGATTTTCTAACTTAGGGCATAATTGTAAACTAGCCTTGGAAAACACAGTCTTATAAATCCCACTGGATAGAATGTCGACCTCTAAATGTTGTCCACAAAATCACAATAACTTTTATGAAGTTACCTTGCAGCATAACCAATACCTAACTATCCCATAAGACTTGTGCACTATGGACAATATTCCTTTAAGAATATCCAACAAAGACTCTGAAGAAGCAGCAGCTGTATTATTTTTTGATTCTTATTAGCCAAACCAAGCTTTTAGGAGTCTACAGCATGGCATAAATAACCAACGTAGATGTGACAGAATTGGAGAAATCAGCAAACACACTTGCCCGTCTATTGAAATTTATTACCAGCACATCATGTGGAACGCAGGGCATGCAACATTTATTTTAATTTGTACTATATCATATCTAGCAAGGCAAATTTGAGAAAATGTGCTTTCCCTGCATTTTTCACATGCACAGGATCAAATTTAAGACTCTGGAGAAAGGTTCAAGAGTTGTTTCCAGGACACTTTTAAGTAGCTTGCAAATGCTAACAGCAGGCAGAGGCAAAGGGAACAATAAAACTTATAACAATAATAGTGGCTATGGGGTCCAGACGGAGCTATTAAAATATATAAAAAATTTGAAAAGAAGTTTGAAGAGCTGATACAAATCTGTAAATTTTAGTGTTATTTGCAACTTACCTACCCAGTTAGTCAAATTCTGTACTAGTGCAATGCCATTCAGTACGCCATGTCTGAGCTAAGAGACCATGAGCTATTTTATGAGTAATTTTTATGTTTATGGCTGCTAACAGTCCACTTATTTCAACCAAGACTGCAACTACTTGTTTCCCAAGGTGCCTGAATATTAAAACTATTTCCTCTTATACTATAGAGAGCAGAGAGCATTAAAAACTTTCTTTGCTATGCAAGTATGGTTAAAGCTTAAGTTGTTCTAAGCAGGCTATATAAAAGCATTTATTTTTTCATGTCAACATTTAAGTGTTGCATATAGTCTGCCTTTCGCAGAGTATGGTATAGAGCTTATGCTAAGTCTGTGCCTGAGTGTTTGCATGTTACCCATGAAGATGGTGAATCACCCTGCACTTGGTTATCATCAGACCCAGGCTTAACTGGTAGTACAGTGAGGCATGTGGAAATACTGGAATTTATTGGAGGTTCTCTGAAGTGGTTGAAGTTTGATTCAAAATAAATATCCCTTCCAGTAGCAAGGATCAAAAGGGTTTCTCTCTTCTTACAGAATTGTGTCCCTAAATTACTTTTCATCAATTATTCTACATTGGTTGCTATTTGCATTTGTCAGCTCCAATCCAAGTAAATGGATCCAATGTACTTTTGTTTATATAGACGAGTTAATTGAATTTCTTCTTGTGCAGTATCATCAGCAAAGGGCTCTTGGATTGGAAATAGTGCAAGGGAGTGTTTACTAATACAAAGAGTTTCCATTGGAATAAAGGACACAAATTCTGTTGGCCTTTGTTTGCTTTCAAGTATAGCTCAGCCCTTAGAGGGTTTGTGTCTAAACTAATGCTGAACTACAGATTTTAGCCTTGAGAGACCCCAAATTGACACAATATGTATCACAGAGCTCTGCACTGGAATCAGAACTACTTCTACACATTAGTGGACAACTGGAAAATGCTTCCACTTCCCATGTTATTTACGTAAGGAAAGCTGGCAAACCAGTTACTGAGAAACAAGACCCAGAATGCTGTACAGCCACTGTCTGATGAATGCAACACAGGCCCTCTTAGGCAGCAGTAGAGGAAAATGATTAATAGCAAAGGAAAAATAAAAGGAATCCCAAGTTTGCCCTTTCCCTCAAGCACACTTGCATTAATTCGTATTTTAGTTTGACATACTGTTTTTAAGCATACTCTAGAGCAGAATCACCTTCCCCTATCTGTTCAGTCTAGTGGAAAATGATAACAAACACAAGAAAAGGATCTTGCTAGCCCAGTTTGAAACAATTTGCATATGCTTTAGGGAATATGCTTTTATAATTGGAAAAACAATTTTGAACAAGTATATTCCTTCTATCCCTTTCAGCCCTACAAATGATAGAGTCATGGATATGTTATATATCCTTATTCAGGTGTTTTTCAGCAATGACAGTGAACCTGGAAATTAAGATTTCATATGCAATAATGAGGTCATTATTGCATAGTAAAACAAAAAACATGGTCTAGAAAGACAAAACCAATGTACCTTGAGGTCCTTTACAAGTCATGCTTACCATGCCCTGTGAGAAATATTCAAATTCTTACTTTCCATCATAACTCCCCAAGTGCTGCAGATTTTTTGAGCCTTCTATGAGCACCTTCCTCGTACCACTCTGCTGGACCCAAGCAGAGAGGCAAGGAATATAAAATATAGAGAGCTTAACTGGGAACATACAGAACCATTGCACCCTGTTAGCATTATAGGCAAAATTTAGCAGCTTCAACATTTCTTGAAAATTTTAATCTATTAACACACACTTGCACATTTAAAGAGGTGTTATGCTACCAATGCTATCAACAGAATTCTTCAAAGTCATCTTGATACAAACACAGGATAATAAGGATTAAAAAAAAAAAAAAAATCATCACAAAGCTGGCAAAGGCGGCCTGTTGTGAAAAAGCCTATTCAAGTGTATTTTCCTGAGGGGATGTTATGGTCAGAATCTCAGAGCTTCTCTTGGACCAGAGCCATTTCTGTCCATCTGTACTGTGTATCATACTGAGAAGAGCAACAATTACTGTCAATAAACCTTGGTAGGAGAGTAAGGGCAGAAGTGCCCTTACTCTGCTACCGGTCAGAGATGTTCTAAAAGAGGTTTCACGACAGCTGTGTCCTCTGGAAGTATAAAGTCTGACAGCTGTACTGAACCCTCTCCAACACCACCTTGGGGTCTCTCTTGGGGTACTCCTCAAAAGTATCAAGAAGCTTGGATATGGTGTCCTCTTTAAAAATTCTTACTCTACTTCAAATAGGCTCATCTTCTCCAGCCTCAAATCTTTTCAAAATCAAGCTGAGGCACTTACCTTAATCAACAATTGTAATGTTCAGAATACTGTTTAATACTTTCACCTGCTACCACACTAGATTTTCTCTGTCTTCAAAAACAAGCTGTAACAATGAGGCCTTCCTCTAACAATATTTATAGAGAGAAGTATTGCAAAAAGTTAATGTTTTTAAAATTCTGCATGCAAACTAAAACAGAAAAGGAAGGAAAAAGCAAGCTGACCAGGCACACTGGGTTCTAGATTCAAGGGACGGATACCTGCCTTGTCTTCCTACTTTGAAACATCTGAGCACTACAGGCTTTCAAAGGCAATGCAGATAATAATATACACTAAAGAACAGGATTTTGGAAATTCTAACCATGGATAAGTCTGGAATTCCATGTGGGTCTAACAGACTTTTAAAACCTGGATTGAGAAAGCTCAATACTTGTTCCTCCCAATGAGAACTTTGACAATAACTGGCTGTGCTAATAGTTGTTTGCAAATTCAGAAATGATGCCACACCCAGGGTAATGGCATGCAACATTCTGCTCAGCCTTCCCTCACTGACTAAAATATTAAAATTATTGAATATTATAATCCTCTCCAGTTCATACAAGAGCACCACAAAGAAATCAACAGGAAAATCTCAGCACATCTCAGGACAATGCTTAGACTAGGCAGGTGTATGTATTTTGGGGTATTCTGTTTGTGTGGTTTGGGTGAGTGTTTACTTCTGTGCTTTGTGATGCAGAAAAGATTAGTCTGGTCTTTACTTTGTTTTGTGTGGGGTTTTTTGTTTTATTTTTGTTTTTTTTTTAAAGATATCTTTCCAATGGAGTACGTTGCTAAAATGATTCATTCAGTGTTGCTGATTCTATTGGATTTGGGGAATTTGATATCATTTTAGAAAGACTGATTATGTACCTTGAAATTACTGATACTTAGGTCTTGATGCTACCTATTACCAAAATAAGCCAAAAAGAAGAAATTTAATTTAAACATAATTTAATTTAAAAATTAAATCATTTTTAAAGTTTCTCTGTGCAATTTTAAAATGGTATCTTTTTGTAAAAAAATGAAGTTGTCACTGCAGTTGTCACGGAAATGCTTATATAGTCTCAATTTAACAAAACAACTAATTTAGTAGTATCACATTAGCTCCAGAGATTGTTAAAGAGAAATAGCATGGTATTATAAACACAAAAGATTTCCTGTTCCTTGTAGCAATGATACGCTAAATTGATATAGTATCTCTAAAAGAAAGACAGATTTCCATATTTCTTTAGCTAATACCTCATGGCAGACCATATGATTTGCAAAGTTTTTATTTCACTAAAAGCAAAAAAGAATACACTACAATAACAACCATAAATTATTTTCCTCCACTGAATACAACAGTAGTGTATGCACTGGAAACATGGTATGATTTTATTGTAGCCATTCTGTCATTAGTGAGCTGCAGCAATTCTAATTTAAAATAAAGTACAAGCTTGCATAAAAAAAAGAAAAACAAAAATGATTTTGGTTTCTTACTAGCATTTCTAAAACAGTGAAGTGCTAATAATAGCAGAGTACTAATAGTAAAGTACTAATACTGCAACTAAGAAACCAGCTCTTTTAGAAATCGCATTATATCCACAAATGACTTACAAAAGTTTAATGAAGTGCTCTGTCAGCACTCCTAACTAATTTGCAATACATTTCTATGAGAGAAATACATGTAAAAAAAGCACAAAATTAAGCACGTAATATTACCTGTAACCACTCAGACCAGAAAAAAGATCTTCATACTGAAATTAAAAATAGCAGCCATGATACATTTTTTTATTCAAATAATTTCTACAAATCTAAAATAATGAAAAACAAGGTATATTCCAAACAGAGCAAGTAACATAATATGCTATCAGATTACGACATTATATTTGGATATTTGCAGCTAACTTCTGATTGCATTGGTTTTCTACAGCTTTTGGTGGGAGTGTATAAAAACAGTCCGTTTTAAATTGACTAGAAGACTTTTTTCCTGAAATGCACCTTGTACACCTGCCTTAGTACTAGTTTTTTTCCTATGTTCTCCTTGGATTTTTCTTGTTTGTTTTTAGCACTACGTTTTCTACAGGTAACTGGGGTATGTTTCCCATTAGTAACTGGGACAGATTTCTTGCCTGGCTTTTCATCTTAAGTCACTCTTTTCAGGCCTCCACCTCTACTGTCCTGGTAGTCATGGCACTGATCCTTCAATTTGCTGAAGACTGCAACCGAAGTGAGCTGAAGGGAGGAGTGCAGTGCCTTCCAGAAAGTGTCTTATGATTTAACCTTGGATCTCCATTACAGAACAAGCTTGCAAACTGTACTGAGACCATGATTACTTTGGAAAGTTCCTCAATAGAGTTGTTTTCCTGGATGTAAGTCTGACCCTTTATAAATAATATATGCTTGAAACAAACAATTATGCTTCAACTTGGTATTGCTATAGTCAAGCCTCCACTTATTTACCCATTTTACTTCAAACTAATTTGTTGGCTGTTCTGCCAAAACAATTTCTGTTTGAAATCAAGAGCCAACAGTAATCTCTGCTGCAGTATTCATAAATGCTTGCTGACTTTCAGTTGTCTCCGGAACTTCATTTTGTTGTTAGAATATAGCAAAAGCATTCTACTGCTTTATAAATATAGGAAAAGTTAAATGGAAAATGTATTACTAATTATCTGTTGCACCATTTCACAGTGTGAAAGATAAATGCAGCCTGCCTAAGAAATGGATGCTATTTTCAAGCCTTTGGATATTATTTTAAACATAATGATCCGTTTCTGTATTTGGCTCGTATAAGGAACTAATCTCAGGAGTAAAATAAGAGAGACTGCAAAGTTGGAACACTAAACCACTCGCTATGCCAATGTAACACATTGGGAGCGTTAGGCCCGTTAGTAATATGGATGTTTAGTAGAGAGAAACAATTAAGGCAACATGCCATGGAAAAACTTCCTAGTGTGAACGTCAAAACATAATGATTTCATCATCCTACATGAAGCTGTTCAGCTCAGTAATATAATGAATTTTATCAATTTTTTTTTTAGTAAAGTTATATACATTTACTTCAGGGAAAAAAAGGGAATAGAAAGACACTGGTGCAATAGAAGAGTGGATATTCTTTTAACTCCATGATGTTGAAAGCAGTTTGTTGCACAAACTGCCGTCTACAGATTACAGTTTCATTTTTGCAGATGACTTCTTTACCCCCTCGCTCTCAGCTAAGGCAGGTTTATTGGATGGCAGCAGAGGACTCTGTACTATCACCCCTCTGGTGATAGTGGGTTTCTCTGAGCTATATGAAAGGATTTCTGCTTACAGTAAAGGAATCCTTCATTCCCCTTGTTGGTAAATTAGGCCATAGTATGAAAGGCTAAAGAATCTTATGCCAAAGTTACAAATTTGATGCAAGCCAGAAGTGAAATTAGTTCAATTATCTCAGTGTAATCTGTTAAACTCATCAATTGTTCTAACGCTGTATCACTATGTGTTGTCAAAACGGTGATCAGCACCCCAAATAAAAGCAATGTCCCTCATCTCCAGATGGGCACAGTGGAAAAGAGCATCAATTTAGTTTATGATCTACAACCGTAATTTTTCCTCTCATTAGTTCCACACCTTTAGGTTCGATATTGCTGTTTATTTTCACACATCATCTCAAAGAATCACCTTTTGTCCTCTGTTTACACATTGAAAATGTCCAAGCCTTCCAGCATGTCAAGACAGTTCCCCTCTAGCCCTGCAATAATCCCCTCATCCATTGAAACCTGCGCTGCAAAGATCAGCCCAAGTCTTGCTTTTCCAGCTATGTTCCTTTCCTCCTTAATCCTTCAGCTGATTCTTCAGACTAAAAGTGAAGACAGAAGCAGCAATATTTATTCTCTGCATTTGGCCATCAACCCAAGTCCTTTCTGCCCACATCACCTCCTATGAGCACCTTTACCCAGTATTATTTTAAGCACCTGCACGATTTTTCCTGTGCTGCATTTACACATAAGAGAGAATCCAACAAAGACATCTCCAAAGCTGGTGCTTTAGGGATTCTTTACAGTAATCCTCCAAATGGTAACGTCACTACACCCCTCAAATTCTTCCTAAGTGTCTTTTGGCGTACACGGGAGGCTAAAACCAGCTGATTATTTGCGAAGTAGCAGCCATAGTCATGTAACAGTTACCCCATGCTCCCTCGCTTACTGGCTCATTCCACATGATGCTCTTGGACAGTTTTTGAAGCAGGGACTGTATCTTCTTAGGGGTCTGTATATCATGTCAACAGGACCCCGAACTGATCATAGCCAAGCCTGCTCATCACAGCTGTAGCACACAGAAATAGTAACAGCACCTTTTAACCATCTGTCATTGTACAGCCAATTTCACATATAAGTAACAGAGGTGGAACAAAGCATTTTGCAACAGCAAATTACCTTTATCCTGAGGCTTTCTTACTTCTGTTCTCCGAATATGGGGAGAAAGGAGGGAGCACCCATTTAGCCTGCTTAACCATCAGAAACAGAATCATGTCTTTTCTCCGAAGTTTTGTTTGGTTTTTTGAACTGTATTGTCAACAAAAGAACTTTCAAGTTCAGGAGAGAAAGAAATAGCAGTAACAGAGGCCAAATACAAGAAACACAGAAACTAGCAAAGGGATTTAGATAATTGTCTAAACATACAGGCATGTGCTAGAACTTAAAATTAGAAGCCTTAGTTCAGAAATAGGTTAGAAAAGACACAGAAATACAAATTATCTCACAGGATCTTTCTAACACTCAGCATGGTCTTTGGTTTGGTATTGCTGTGTAGAACAGGTCCAAAATCTACTTTGTAATGCTATTGTGAGGTTCAGTAGATGTTGGAAAGGAAAGCACATAGTATGACATCTACTTTTTGAGGAGAATTTGGAATATTCTGTATATATGAACAAATTTCACTCCCTGTTCCACTGCTGTAATTTCCCTGACATCACTAGGTTGCATGTGAATGAGAAGAGCAGGTATTAGGAGAGGATAAAAGTCTCAGTTGATAAAGGAATACTAGTAGTGTTCAATAAGCTTCAATTACTCGAACATATTTTCTGTAAATAAATATTATCCTTCAAACATGATTTTCACACAGGTCAGCACTTTCTGACCACTCCTCCAATCTCGGCAGAGCATAACAGTTCTTCCATTAGGAGAACTCAGTATTTTCCTTATGAAAGCCAAGAGATCCTCCTCCTATTACCCTTGCCCTAGTCCTCTATATGCAGCTAAAACAGTAAGGAGAAGTTTAGCTTCTGTATTACTTCCGTGCAGGCTCTCTCTGACAGAGAGAAGACCTGTCTGCAAGAGCATTCCTTACCAATAATTAATTCCTCTCTTGCTCGCTGTCGTGTGTCTGAGAAGCCTGCAACTGCATCATGTCTGCGAAATCACATGGACAGGATCTCCATGGTGATAGTGTCATGCGGTATGCAAACATCAGCCGGCTAGTCAAGGTTACTTTGGCAACCCAAGTGTCACAGGTAATGATCCAAATCTTGTTCAAATTTATGAAAGAATAATCTGAATTAAAAACTTGCCAGTTTTTCATTCTACAGCTGGTTCTGTTCTGTTGTTGTCCCTAACAGACACTATTTCAATGAGCCCAGAGCTATCTCCATTAGAATTACAAACACTAATATCAGTAATATTTATTTAAGCATCATTTGTATGCAGTAATGAAGAAAAAGATGTATACTGCAGTCTATTCTAGCTGAGATACTGCATAAGCAAATCTTTAATACTATAGCTTTCATTAGTGCTCTAAGGCAACATGATTTTTATTATCAGACTCACTGCTGTGGTCTATTACAAAACTATGTTGTCTTTAATATGAATTGTGAGCTGCATTATAATTGCAGATGTTCTTCTCAGACCAGGAGAAGAGTTTTCTTTCATGTCATTGGCATATATGGTGCTTAAAACTCAACACAGCACTCCATACAAAGAAAAATCGTGTAGTCTGTCTTCTAGATTATGTCTGTTTAGCTTTGGTCTGTGGAAGGGAGGAAACTCAAGAAACCAAGGGTAACAGTTTCTTAACTTGCTGGCAGCTCTGAGGGAAGTGAACTGGTATACTACTTCATGCAGATTTTGCCAGGGCGTTAGGGCACAGGAAGTATAGAGCAAAAGTAAACCTCCCTTTTCGGCTACATTTGCCACAGTCCTGTCAACATGGCTTGGGCTAAGAGAAGGGACAGGATACGGACTCCCTGGATATCCTGTGACACACACACGGTGAACAGTCACTGGGCTCCTTTGCACTAATGACTGTGTCCTTCTACTCTCAAAAGTGACATCTGTCAAAATTTAGTCCTACTGTTTTGCTGGCATATTTCCTCCTTGCTAATCTTGAAATGTCTCTCTCATGTTTATGCAATATGATTAAGTGGAGTAATATTTCATTGGGAAACATGCTGACTTTTTTTTAAAGCTTTTTTTTTTTAAAAAAAAAAAAGAGTTTGCAATGCTTTCCTTTCTCAGGCTAAGTCTCCTGTACAATCTTTTGTAGAAAAGCTGTTTGCCTGGATGTGATTACTGACAATTACCCTACCACAGACACAGTTGGACAAAACCATCCTTTTGCTTGTAGGGATTATTTCCTTTGGGAGAAATGGAATAACCTGTATTGACCACAACACACTTCCATGGGAATAATATGCATTCATGATAGGAATATTTTCCTCGCACTGTGTGGCAGAATAACTAGCAGAAAAGTGCTTCTAGTATTTAATTGACCTAACTGCTGTGACAAAATCCTCCAATTATCTGTTTGCGTGGGAGCTGGGTATATGGGAGGCTGGCAAACCCGCACCTGCAATTGGCCTGTATTACCCTCTCTTTCCCAGGCTGATTCTCCTCTCTTACCTACACCATCAATTCTAACGAGACCTCTCAAACTCTCTTTGTTCTCCTGGATGCTGAGGGTGTGCAGCATCTTGCAAGACAGATGGAAAAGAAGCATAATATTTACAGGATTTTGAATAGGCTCTATTCCTGCCCATGGTGAATACTGCAAGCTCTTAACATGCAGAAATCAAGCACTGAGTATATGCAAGAAGACACATCAAACTCAGGGTATCTGGGGCCCAATTTTCACAAACACCTACTGAAAAAAAAGTTTCACAGGAAAACATGGACACAACCAAAATCAATTGCTACAGTGTTAAAAAGTTAGTCTCGTTAGCAATGATTTTGAGCTGATTAGAGTATCTTAGACACAGGAGTAGGAAAATAACTTGGGTCATGGAGTCTACTTCCTTGCTGTGAAGCTAACATGTCATGTCATCCTGCTAGTATCCATCTGAAATAAAAAATTATTTTATTCAACTCACCTGCTTATACTCTGTTATGCTGAACTTTTGCACCAATGGTTTTGCCTGCATACATGCAAATAGAAAGCACTTTTAAAATCCCTTTCATTCCTCCAAGGCTACTCACAGCTGCAAACAGCAGCTCTAGCCTCTATTCCCTTCTGCTGCCCATCAGCGACGAGAGACCTTTTCTCTGGAATACCTTTTAGCCTCACTGTATGTTGCCATGGCAGCAAGACTAAAACCAGACCCAAGACGAGAAAAATGTCAAAGGAATAAAAACTGACGCTACAGGCAAATTCTGAGTTCTCCCTCAGCAACTGAAGATATCTATTAAGTTATAGATCTTTTAGATGGAGAGCTACAGCTGCAGAACTGTGCTGTTTTCACTCCTTCCTTATTCCTACAAGCTCCTGCTGACGTCAATGAGTATTTGTTTTGCCTCAGTAAAATTCAAAGAAAAAGAGATTTAAAGCCTTGTAATTACAGAATAACCGAGCCAAATCTTGCCAGCTTTTACTTATGGAGTCAACAGGGATAAAGCAGAAAAAAGGCAGAACCAACATAAAATTAAATATTTAGAAGTACTAAACAGCAGCGCCTAGATTATCAATTTGGTGGGAGCTTTCCTACATGGTAAAAGAGGAGAAAAGACCTTGAAATTTGATCCATCAACATGGAGAATTTCAGCTAGTTAGGACAGCTCAGGAGTATTCAGCACTTTGACAGTTAAAGACTAGTGTTTTGGTTGGAAGCGAAGTGCTATAGAAAGAACATCTCTATAAGACTATGTGTATTATGTTAGAAAAACCTGCACAGAGCGAGAAGGAAAGCTATTTTTGATTTAAACTGGCACAGCACAGCTTTTCTCATTATCATTTGTTATTAACATAAGCTTTAAGAAAAAGAATTTTTTCTGCATTAATATGGGAAATAATTACCTTATTACTTTCAAAGTCAGGGGTTGTTTCTGAAGGGTAGAGATTTGGTGAAGAAATCCCTGGAACACACTCGAGCAGAAAAGCCACATCTTGTGAATTAGGATGAAGATTTAAGGATCCTGAGCTGGAATTTCTTTTAGAGCAACAATAAAGCCAGAACTCCTGGACCCAAATCTTCTGCAGCAGACTGTCTAGTCGATAGCACAATACAAACATATTGACTCTATACTGAGGTTAACCAGTCTGAAGACAAGCACAGAGTGTTGTATGGAAGAGATATAGAACTACTGTGATTGAAAAGTTCCTCAAATCCACTGACCAAAGGGGGATCCCTCCTACATCACGCTTCTGGTTGCCACTATATGCCTGTGAGCCACTGACTCCCAGCTGCTGTCTGAGTCTTTGGGATTGCTGGTAGAAATTACTATATCCTGGTCCCAATTTATACTAGGAAGGTGGCTTTAAGCACATCAAAGCCACAAGTAGAGGAGCTCAGAACTGGTCACCTTTATGGTACCTTTCTCCATTCTGAGCCATAATGCATCTTATAGTAAGTTGCAGCCAACTCTGCCCCAGTGGGATGCCCACATACTCCTGAACCTTGGGGTATTCAAAAGTGTAGTGGTTCGGATTCCGCTCTAGTGAGTCTGGTTTGGTCCGCAGCAGCAGCTCTTACACTGGGGAAAATTCCTTTGGAGTTCTGGCAGTCGCAGGCAAAAGAAAGAGGCCCTCTGTATTTGGTTAAGATGCAGCAGTCTCCTGCCTAAATTGAATTCGTATACAATGTTCAGTTTGGTGTATTCCATCACAATCTGTTATAACAATTTATGGCAGGAAATAAAGTTTATTACATTCATCACTATGCAATTTAAAAAAAGACATTTTTATGTGGTTATTGACTATCAAGCTCCATGACATCAGTTTTTAAACTCTTGCCTCAGCAATGTTGCGTTGTAATCTCTGAAAAAACGTTTGGAGAAAAACTGCAGCAACCCGCAACTATGTCTCATTTGTTCTCTTTCACATAAGCATGCTCTAATAGTTAGAGTGTCATTAAACTCCCCCCTCCTCCACCCCCAGAACATGCAGACTTAATTATAAGCATACTGCTTTGCATAGTGTTGTATTGTTGTCTTTCTAATTACCATGCCTAGCCTGTAGAAGGTGAATGTTGTTGATCTCCTCCGCACAGCCTTGCAGCAGCAATCCTGTCTGGTTACTTCTCTGTGGGAATTTGGCAAACAGAGATCCCTCTTCACACACAAGTGAAAGATCGGACAGCCTTTTCTGGAACTATATTGTTTCACAGCCATACAAGAACTCAAGTCTGAAATACTTCCAGAACCACAGCTTTTCACACAGACTGTCTAGACACTTGCAGGACACTATTTAAAGAAGAATCTTTTCTTTGACACAATATTCTGAATTGCCTCTGAGCTAACTAGCTTCAAGGTGTTCCAAGTCAATCCATGTCTTAACTCTGCCTGTGGGCAAATGGGCACAAACATTGCCACTTGGGGGGGGAGGAACGAACCCAACAAAACAGCTTGCAAAATATTAGGCGATTCTTGAACACGCATTTATGAAGAATCAATGCCAATTCTACCATGTTTTTGTACATGTATGCAGTTACACCAGAATATAAATGAAATACCAAAGACTAGGCTCTTTTCTGCAGGGACTCCGCTTCATTTAAGCAACACTTGCAACTATGGGGCCCTGATTCCCGAGGTTTCCAGGCACAGCAGACTTTACATTAATGGCAGTGTTAAACCTTCACAGTAACAGCACCTGTGAATATTATTTGTGGATTTAACACTGCTTCACTGTATGGGCGCGTGCAAAATATTTGAATTGCATGCCTTGGTTTCTTTGTCTTTACAACAACACACAATATTTACATAGTCCACAGGAATAGGCTGTGTGCTAGTGCATCAGTCAGATGGCCCTTTAAACCATACCACAGCTTTAGTGTACAGGCTATTACAATTTTTAGTGTTCAGAGTCAAAAAAAAAAAAAAAAAAAAAGAAAATTATTCCAGAAAGCTCAAAGTGCCTGTTCTATTTGCCACTTCTGTTATTGTCTCTCTAACCAACAGTCCTTGTCATGTTAGAAGCTGGATATTGGTGTAGATGAAACCCTGTTCTGACCTCATATGACTGTTCATATGCTCCAAATGCAATCAAATTAGGGATAATGCAACCTGAACTCACCCAGATACACTGACGTTTGAGGCATGAATAAAGACGGACGTTTAGCTCCTATGTGTTTTTAGTACTGGTTACTCTGCCTCATTCCAGGATGCAGACCTACACACACCATTTGGGTTTGTGTGCGTATGCAAAAGACAATTTGTACTATCACTTTTTTTGCTACTATGGCAAAAAAAAAGCTATTCTTTTTTGCAGTTTTATGTTTAGACCAAAAGCCCTTCCAAGTACCTTCTGGATACAACAAAACCAAAAACCCACATGTGGTTACTTTCTTGCTCTTTCCCAAGCTTTTATCAGTACCTGTTTATTCAGATTTCTGTTTATTGGCAACAAAACAGTTTATTTTATATAAAGGAGATATTTCTTTGTGTGTACCTCACTAGAGAGGATTTGCTTTGTTTTAGGAAGCTGCAAAACTACAGAAAACTTTCCAAAAGGAAGGTCCTTTTTTATCTCTCATTATTTGACCAGCGCTCCATGCTAAAGGTCTGGATGACTGCCACCTCATTTGTCTTCCAGGCTTGTTCCAGTTCTCTAATCCACCAGAACCATCATTCAATAACTGGATCTTCACAAAAAAGTCACTTCTACAGTCTCACTATTAGAGACTTCTCCATAGCTTACCAGCACCACTGATATTTTTCAGTTATTTCTCACCAATGCTTTTACACCCAGACTTAAAGCACTGCAACCTGCGTGACAGCAGTTTCCCTTTTTTCTCCCTTAACCTTCCCTGTCGTGGCCTCTCTTCTTTGTCTTGCAGTAGTAGGGGTTGCTGACTGTGCCTTGCTTTCTTCTACTTGAACCTTGTAATAAGATCCTGCCTCATGAAAACGTGCTTCTTCCCCTACCTTTCCTAAATGGCAGGTGATCTTTTTGGAAGTCAGGCACAAAACCCGTGACCAACATGACTTCTGCTACTGTAACTTTTCATCATATTTTCTAAACAATTCAAGTCAGTCAAATATTGTTACTCACAAAGGCCTTCTATCACATATTCCTCAGACTCTCCTTGAGCTCTATTTTGAGCTATTTATTTCACAGTATGTGATCTTAAAATCAGTAATAAAAAATTAGAAATTCCTGTACTACCTGTCTGCTTATTCCAAGGAACTTTAAGTCTTCCTTTATTATTACTATGGAGAAGAAATTGTGCTCTATTCCAGAACCACTATTCCAAACCATGGGAACTAAACTTACTGGTTACAAAATACAGTAAACATTCAGTCTTCCAGACAGTAAAGACGTAATCATTAAAAAGCCTTGACACTATAATTTCCAAAGTCTGAGAAGCTTCATATACAAATCCACCTACTAGGATCAGTTACAAGAGCACATTAATATTATGTCTTTGAAAAAACTCTCCGTAACAATGGATTCTCTCCAATAAAATCCATCCCTAATCAGTAAATCAATTATGTAAATTCTTGAAACTCATCAAGGTAAATCCCAAAGGTCTCTAAAGATCCAAATGAGAAAATATTTCTCCTTTGATTTCTTGTATAATTTTTTTTTTCTTTCAGAAAGTAGTACCGTGAGAACTGCAAATCTAACTATTCATAAGTCATCATCGTATTTTTTGATTATTCAAAAAGCTAAGTCAGATCCTACCATTGGGTGCCACTCTGTAACTTCATTAAAATTATACTTAAACAAAACCCACCAATATATTAAATCGTAATACAGTTGTAATGTTAGAGAGTATGATTCATGCTTATCCTCAGTTTGAGCTACATCAGTTTACAGTAAGATTGAAATCGTTCATCTAGGTAAGATGAAAGGTATTTGAATTTATCTTGTTCGTTAGTTAACAGTTTTACAATGTATTTTGCAGTCCTATTTGCTTTATTACTTAATATTTCTCCTGGCACTGTTAAAAAATTCTCATTCTAAGCCTATATTAAAGATCTTAACTCCACATAAGTATTGTACCAATGTGATTGCTATAAAAATTGATTTAGTTTACGACAAGTTTAATGCTTATGTGTGAATACTCATTCAGCTTAGCATTACATTGTATCGACTGAAATCAAATTGCTATGTAATTGGTAGCAGGGAGACAAAGCAGAAGTGTTCATGTAATAGAATGTCACTGATTCAGCTGAGACAGTTTCTAATCTAATTCAATTAAACTTGCATGTGTAGATGCACCAAAAAAAAGTAAACAGCATATATACTAGCTACAATGACTCAGGAAAATAGGCAAGAACTCTAATAACACACATTTTGCTAGCTCTAGGCTAATGTAGGCTCAGCTGTAGGAACTCTTAGAATTACGCTGGATGTTTCCTTTAAATTGAAGGAAAAGATACAGCACTGTGTTATTTCTGCTAAAGAATTCAAAGGTTATGCCCTTTTTCCTCAGGAAGGTTTAAGATCTTTAAGATATTTTACCCAGGACATAACCGAAGCATGTAATAGAAAAAAACTCAGGTTCTTCTCAAGGTTGTTGGTATTTGGTGATGGTAGGGAGTTCACTTTTACGCAACCTTTATTCTACTAAACTGAATGCATATAAACAAATATTTGGAGCTCTCTGTGATGTGCGAGGCTTTATTTCTTACAGATACGGCCTACATTTTCAAATGTGTGCACTTTGATACCACATTCAAAGCCTGAACTTTGATATTCAAACTAGCATATTTAGTAAAATCAAAACAGTGGAAAATCAGTTGCTCATTTGAAAAATCTTAAATTACATTGCTGCCTTTTTTTTCTCCAAGTCAGTGATCATAACATACAGATTTGCCCTACAAAATATCTTTGTGTTCAATCATTCACAGCAGGCTAATATATATAGGAACCTTTTAGTATCAACAATGTATCTGCTTTGCTGCCTTGGTGTTAATTTATATCATTATCTGTAATGAGCAATAATATCCTTACTAAACTGCAATACCACATAAAACTCTCAATTATCACATTAAATTTGGATTATATTATGCTAAGAGATGTCTTTATGCCCAAGAGTAATTTTGTTTTTAAAACTCATCTGTGTTTAAAACGATTGAAAAGAATATATGAGCCATTTTCATTAGGTGAGAACATTTATCTTGATTAATGATTGTTATGCACTAAAATAAAGTGTTATTTTGGATACAATCACTGCATTTTGTTCAGGGTAAAATTATGTAAACCAGAAAAGTAAACCTGCTTCCAACTAAAGTTCCCCACTCTACTTAGAAAAGGACAATTTAATCATAGTATGCATTAATGTTGTAATATTTGTAATATGTTATAAAATCTTAAAGCTTTAAGACTTTAAAAATCACATGACAGGGAATCTTGGACAATCGGGAAAAAAACTCGAAATCAGAACAGCCTAATAATCAGGTGGCATCAGAACAGAGTTGTACATAGTGTGTGCTGCTACTACTATTAAGTGCCCATGACCAACTCCCACAGCCTTTGGGGAAACTGCATGAGTCTCTTGGTGAACCCCAAGAGTGGGTTTAAAGCACAACATGGAAGATGCTAGTTTCCACTGACTGGGATATTCATTCTCTTGCTCTCTAGAGAGTAATGAATTGGTCCATGTTGCAATGACCCAGTAATGAATCTCAAGGTGTGTAAGGTAGGACTCAAACACTGGAATACGTTGACTCATGTCCTTCCTAATTACAATCAATACCAGCAATGGATCATCTGGTTAATACGTAGAAGATTATCTACATAAAACTACAAAATTATCTTATCTACAAGTCTTGTAGTTAAGACAGTAATAAGTGCTTTTTTTGGGGTATCAGTAAAGTTTTATGAAATAGAACACAAAACTTGTGTCTTCTTTGCAATAAAGAGAATTAGACTATTAGTATGAAAATAAAAATAGAAAACAACAACCCAGGAGATGAATTTTGTGCTACTGCTAATGAGATTTCAAAAAATTCTACCAGTCTGCCAAAACTAGTCATCAACATGATTAGTTGCTGAGAGACAAAGTTGGTTTTGCTGATGGAACTAATAAATTATTTTTTCTTTGGCTATTGTTACACTATAGCCAAACTGATAAGCAGATCCCAGGAGAAGAGCTAGAATGTTCACTTGAGAAAGGCATTTCTAAAACCAGAAAGGCCCAATTAATTTCATTTACTAGAGTTCTGTGTCTACTAACAACTAAACATCCTTCTACTATAGCTAAAAGCTTATGTCAACGTTATCTCTTTATAGGCCAAGCACCCAAAATCCCCCAAAACAGAAAAATGTGAGCTACAATATACAGCAGAAATGCTGAAGGCATAGTATCTACTGATGTTTCTTAACACAGTAATTTTGCAGTCTCTGAAAGCATGCCATTTCCTTCTGCTCTGTTAACCTTTCTGCTCACTGTCAGTCATAGAAGATGGCCACAGGGACCAATGCTGCCAATGTAGCATCATTTAGACAAAATGGACCTATCACATTTAAATACAGAGTTTTTTTTTTTTATTCTTATCTCCCACTCCCTTTTGATTCTTTTCAGTGACTCCTTGGATGGCTTTCTAGGCATTCATTGATTAATGAAGTATTAGACTCGTAGATTATAGCCAGAAAAAAAACCCAACCAAAATAACTAGTCTTATTTTTTGCAAATCAGAGGCCAAAACCTCATCCAAAACCATCAAGGATCTCTTCCGAGTCTGAAAATGGGAAGGTTTCAAAGGCAGGAGGAATCTGAATTATTTGTATTCTGTATTGTGCCAGACAGATAAGGATGACATCTCTCAGCTCTCTCAACATCACCAAGTAGACTTCATTATTTCTAAATCAGTTTTTTTTTTAAATCCTTAGCACCTGGGAAAATAGGTCTTTTTAAATTTGAACTGAGACCAAAAAAGATTCTGAAAGAATGAAAACAACCACTAGGAATTGTTAACACAAACCTCAGCTTTCTCCTTCATGATACCCTGGGAGAAAAGCTGAATTTCTCACATTAGCAGTCCCTGCCAGTTCAACTTGAACAACCGAGAGCTTTCTTTCCAAACCAGTCAACTAATTAACACAGAAGCGTGAGTGGAATTTTTTGACACAGAGGAAAATCCCAGGTTCCATTCACAGGCTCCGTGGCTTAAACTACACACACTAACAGCACATAGCACAAGAATGAAATAGCATCTAAATGTGTCTTTGAAAACTTAGTTTCTAGTATTTAGTACCTGCTATTTATCCAGTGTTTTTCATTTATGGCACCCAATAGTTATTTCTCTGAGTGACAGAAAACACTCACTGTTCCAGATCTTAAGAATTCCTTGCAGTTAGTGGTGCTACCAACTCTGTGGAACAGGAGATAAAGTAAACTTTCTGTTAGAATCCATTTAAAATTATTTCTGCTGGTGAATGGAATGTATTGGCATACATTTAATCAACCTGCATGCAAGACTGGAAGAATACAGGCAGATGTTTCATTGCATTATCAGGTAGAAATAAAAAGGAATTGATTGAAGCATGTTTGGATCAAGGGTATAAAAGCAAGTAGGTTTTGTTCTCTAATACTTCGTGAAGAGTCTAGGAGTTTTTTGAATAGGAAAATGACTCCATGAAACCCTGTTTTCCTGACTCTTGAGAACAGCTGAAATTCTACGACACAAACAGTAAAAATGAAGTGTAAAACAAACGTGTTAGAGTCAAACATTCAATATAAACATAGAAGAAATATACTCTTATCTCCTGGAGTTATGTACACATGTTGGTGTTTTTAAAGGTGTCCTCGTTGTGTAAAGTATATCCCCTCTGCTTTGGTAAAGCTTTCCTTAACTAGATCTCTGTTTTTTTTCTTGCACAGGTACCGTATCACCATATCAGTTCAATACATAAGGAATGTGTGCCAATTTATTACTTAAAAGCCAGCTAATACATTTCAGTAAGCAGACTTCTCCCGTAAAATACTGCTTCTTCGCAGTAATTAATCAGTAGCTTGCTCCATGTAACAGGTTTCTTCTTATTTTTTCTAATGAATGACAAACCAGTTTTTCTCATACACAATCTCCTGTTGCTAATTTAATTAACTGGAAGCATGTGACTAGTTTATCTTTAATAGTGCACACTTTCTTGAGTGGAATCTATCAATGCTCCCTATATTATTTTCCTGCCTATTTCCCCTGGCCCTCACATCATCCGTCAGGAACCAAGTCTACATGTTGTTTTCCTTTGGCCTGCAGTTACAGAAAGCTATTATCTCTGTGGCACACAAGGGCAAACAGAAATGACGATCTGTCCTGACCCAGAAACACGTATCATGACTCACCACTGCACTTTCAACTTACAGTGTCTCATGCCTTCTAGAAAAGTATTTTCTGCCTCTGTATCTCCATAAGTAATTAATTCTTAGCAGAGTGCTTACTAAGTAGATTAGAAAAGTGCTGTAGCTGCAGGCTGTATTTATGTTAATTGAGAGAGGTTTAGTCTCACACTAGTCAGCTTCTAACCTCTGTAACAGCAATTTGAACACAGAATCAAATGTTCATCAGAAATATTGCCAAAATACTTTTCCATGTCTGCTACTTCACTCCAAAACATTAAGATGCCATTCCCCTGAAATGAAACAGCTTACTGAAATTTGGTAGAACACATACCATTCTGAGATTAGAGCCCCCAGTAAACGCACTGAATCACAAAGGCTCGCAGAGATGCTGAGACACAGCCCAGGGGCTTGGCTGTTAGAAGCCAGAACTAGAAATTAGAGATTTTCAGGCTGATCCATGATCTTTCCACTAACATGCTGCATGGCATCAGGCAAATGAAGATATACACCGTCTCTTTTGTTATTTATCTATTAAATGAGTATTATTGCATGAATATCCTCAGCATGCACAAAGGAACATTCTGAAGACTCTAGATAGCAAAATTGTTTAAACACAGGTATTCAACTAGCAGGCTAGACAAAACAAGTGGAATTTCAGAAGAACAAGCGAAATATCTGTAAAGAATATAAAAGAAAGCACAGAGCTGAAATAAATTACTTGTTTAATTAAATTACATTCATGTAGCTTGAATTTCATGCAGTGTTTATGAATAATTTATAGCAATTGAAAATAACTGACTTCTGCTTACACACTTAACAGACTTAACAAGTGAATTCTGAGTTTCCTAAAACAGCTCATTTACCCAACCTGATTTTGTGGTAATCATAGCTAATGTCATGTATCTGAGGCCTTATTATGGAGCCACAGTGCCTATATCCAAGTCTTGTCTTGCTTCTTTCTATCTCACTCTTTTAATAAAATCATAATCACGTTACATTGCCATCAACAGCGTGTGAAGCCAAAAAGACTACTGGGTTATGCCATCACTCGCTGATACAGGTGGGAAAGGTAGAATGAATTATGAAGTAATATGAAGTCCTGTTAAACAGCATTAAATGGGGAAGAAATGTAAATGAAATTATATAGGTATTTAGTAGGATCTTAATAATTAATGCAAGAGCAGTGAGGATCCCATAATCAGGTATACATAATGTTTTATAGGGAAAAAAATTGCAATACCTAACTAATCTCCAGTACTTTCAAGGTATGTTTTATTCCTCTGCGCATACAGCACCGAAATTATTTGGAGTTTTAATTAATATTTAATTAAATGCTTCAGCTAAGCATCTTGGGAAAAATTCTTTGCAAAGTCTTTACTAAAAATGACCTTACTTATGGCTCAATTTTCATTCATTTAGAACTTGCGTTCACTACATTTCATGTTAGTGAGGTAAAATTCAAGTGGAATAGCTTTCCCCTTACTCTTCGCAAAATTTGAAAGATATTTTGACCTACAACTGTGTATAATTTGATCGTGAACACAGAAGCAAGCTACCCTGAATTATTCCGGTTTTGCTTCTCAGTCTGCTTTCCCCACATCTCTATTTTGAAACCTGTTACATCAGTAAGACATAGCTCCTTGCATTTTTGTACACTTTGATATCTGCATGACGCTTGTATTAAACTTGTGTTAGACTTGTTTGTATACAAAGAAACAATGCTGATGTACAAATAGAACATTTAAATTTACTTTGAACGACAGATGTTTATTTTATATAGTCAAAGGGAACAGAATCTCACACATAGGAAGAACAAAGAGTTCTAAGGCAGTATTATAGGTATTAGCTCTGCATATGTATTGTCCTGTAAATCAAGAAAGCAGTTCATGAACAACTGCAAATGAAGTACTGACAAAGAAATATTCACAGCATCAAAACAAGCAGCCTCTGCATTGTAATGCTAGAGGAGCAATCACAGCAAAGGAAACACCGATATGCTCGTGGGAGTTTTCACAGAATGAATTACATTTCCCTCTTTCTCTAATATAATACTGCAAAGTAAATTGTTTTATGCTTATGAAAAAATTACTCTTTTCTGTATTTCAGGGTGGGTTATTACTTTGGTTATAAATGAACTTCCATTTTTATCATGTTACTCTACATTATTTTGCATACCCTGAAGAACAAATACAGATTTTAAATGCTATAGAAGTCACTTGACTTCAAAAAATGTGTAGTTTGTTCAGCTGAAGAATCTGTTTTCATCAAGCAGAAAAGAAAAAAACATTATTATATTATCACCAAAAAAAAAAAAAAAAAGACACGAGATGGCATTTAGCATTTGTAACAGGGTACCAGTCTGATCTGATATTATTAGATTGCCCTCTTACCATGTTAAAAGTAACTAATGGGTCAATTTTCTCTATGTCTTACTATAGTGATACATGAAAGGCTTTTTGCCCTAAAGCAAAGATCAGTGAAAGGCATGAATAGGTTTTGATGAAATTAAAGTCTCTGCTTTAGGGGGTTCGCTGTTATTATTCTGCTATCATGGGTTTAGTATTTCCTATCCCCTTGCTCCAAATAACATTGATATCGTTGATATCTAAAAGCATGCACTGAGATGGTAATTTATACAAGAGGATGAGTTCAGTGGAAAAAAACAGTCTTATATTACCTGAATCCTTTGAAGCCACAGAGCAGTGCTAAAACAGACATACTGTGATGGCTTTGCCCTCCCCAAAACATGCTATAAATTCTGTATGGAAAGTGTTTCTTCATCCAGTTCTCATCACTGGATTGCAACTCAATAAGGCTGTGATCTTAGATGTAAGGTTTCTAGTGTTTTCCTTTGTATGCTAATAACATTGAAAGCTAACACAGAGAACAGAAAGTATGTGAGAACAGCAACATATGAAAAAATGTTTCTTTTAAAGAAAATTATTTTATCAGCAGGTATTCTATAATGTTACTATAATGTGATCAGTTGCACTGCACCCCTTTAGGTTTAGGTTGTTAAACACAGCTTGGTTCTTCCTTAGCAATTTACTATAGAGAAAAGCTCTGGCTTCAAGACAAGGAAATCTCACTTATATAAAAATTGTATTTACAGCTAGACCTGCAACATCTCTCATTTTTCAGCCAACTGATTATTCAGCCAGTGACTGATAGTGCAGTGATCCTGAAAAACTAAATGAAGATGCAGGGCTCTTTCCAGTCAACAATATTCTATACACTGACCACGAGGCACTAGAGTCATTAGAGTCCTCTGATACTCATATCAAGATCCACAAGGCTTGATCCATAAGTGTATTTAGTGCCTTGATTCCACTGATTGCAATCACAGCTGAGTGCCACAGTATATTCCCGGATCTGGGCTACAGTTGTTGCATTACTTTTTGCTAAGTAAGGAGTTGCTAAGGACGTTATTACATTATCACTACAAAACAATGACATGGGGTGACGTTCAGCGCCTACTATAAGGACCAGCCTGATCTTGTTATATTATCAGATTATCCTCTTACTTTTTAAAAATAAGTAGCATCTCTATTCCTCAGGTTTCAGTTATCTTCATCATTCTTACTGGCCCTAAGGCAGTACAGGTCTTTGATACCATTATTACTATGTAACAGTGTACTCCTTAAATCATTTGAGAGACAAGAATGCAATGAATCCTCTGGTACACAACACAGATCTGTAGTCAGGATGTTTTTCCATAATCTCACTGGTTACCCACACGGACCAAAATAGCCCAAGTCTGAAAACTTTCTAACATACTGAGGGTCCTTTCTGAAACAGGTAGTCTGGTGTGAGGGAAAGGGGTCTACAGATATTTTGATGAAATGGACCATATTTTGCACTGTTGCTTTCCTGACTGGCACTTCATGTGCAAGAATTTCTGAGTTTTGTTTTACATGCTATCAGTGTTACTTTCAACTGCTGTAAATCTCCAAAGAAGGTGCATATAACTTCCATGTCGATAACCCATTCTACCTTGAGTATATATTTTCTTTTGCAATTATAAGAAGCTGAAGAAAACAGAATTTTAATAGAAAAGTGCAACATGTACATTTTTATTCAACACACTAGATTTTTTGAGACCCTTCAGTTTTCCTCCTGCTTAATAATCTAGAATCATCTACTATGTAAAGCCAAAGATTCACAGACCCTCAAGAAGAATGCTAATGCATAAATGCACACTACAAATTAATCAGAATGAAGGAGAGTGACTAACTGCAAATTAAGGATTAGATAAGTAGTTACTAAGAAAGAAACAACCACAAAGCTCAACAAATATTCACTGAATACCAATTTTGTTTTAAACTCTACTATTTGTAATGAAACGCAATCTTACCAATCAGCTTTTTACTACAGAACAGTATTTTAAGCATGCACCATCTACAAATTATCTCATCTTTTAAACACTTAAACGCATAAACAAATAGCTGCAAAATAGCGAGACATCTCAACAGCAGCTAATTTATCGTATGACTCCACTCATCTCATGATGAATAATTCCCCAGTTAGATTTCCATTTTAAAGTATCTATGGATTTTGTTACTGTCTCTCTTAGTTAACTCTTTCTTACATTAATATCATAAAACGGCTCTAATGGCCCACTTGAGAAGAGACTTGACTTTACTAGGATTTATGGATGTAAATTTGAGATAAAAGTTGCCCTTCCCAAGCCAACACCAATAACACAGCAATACAAATAGTTTTGCTCCATAGCAGTAGTCAATAGTCTAGATCCTGATCTCCCTTATGTCAGCAATAATCTGATGCACTGAAGAAAATTAAGTCACTTCTAAGTTTCCATCCAGAATAAATTCTGTCCCACTCTCTCTTCAGTCAATTGGTAAATTCATTTAAGCAGCCTGTACTGAAGAGGCAGGGCAATCCTCATCCTAAAACAAAGGCCAGTGAAACTAGGAGTCCTTCCACAGCCTTTGGATGAGGCCCTAAAAGAGAGAAATCAGAACACCGGAAGGGATTATATCCTAATTAGAATGATCTCATTGACACTCAGACAAACCTTCATTGTTCAACAGGAATAGTATCAAGCTAAGTCTGCATAATAATTTCTGAACACTGCTATCTTGAATATTATTCGACAATCAACTAGACATCACTTAACATATACTATGTGATAGACAAGTAGGAATCCAACAACTTTAAACCCTGTATTACTGCCACTTGAAACACTTTAAAATGCAAAATCTCGCTGCAATTACAATATTCTCTAATCAGTATATTCTTTTAAATTCAAACTGTGTACTTCTGCAGAAAGTATTAAGAAATAAATGCTGCTCAAGGAACCATACCGGGCTTTTAGAACAATGAAAAATTTTTTTTTTTTTATTTTTTTTTTTTTTTTTTTTTACACGGTTCACAGAGACCTATTAAAAACAGACACAAAACCTTTCTCTGGCTGTTCTCACAAGCACTACAACATTAAGCCCTAAATTTTGGGGTTATCATGCAAGGAAGTGGTCCTGTAGCACCCAGCCTTAAGCAGCAAAGGGGAACATCACTGTAGATACGACTCATTGTCTTCCAAGACTGCAAAGATGTTTTTCAGCTCTGATACATAGATGGCTATTGCAACGGATACAGGATTGAAAAGATAAGTATTTGTACTGTAATACAGTTTTGGAAAAAAACCAGGTGTCTTCCATGTTGGCTTTAGAGAATCTGCATTAATTTGTGAATTGGTATTTGCACACAGAAGGAATACATGGAAACAAATGCAGATGCAGAGTGAATAAAGCAAGCTGAAGGGATATGTTGGGGATATGCCTTTCATGTATAGATCAAAACTTTTATGTATGCCATGATACATTCAGGTATTTAACATTAAACATTTGGAAAGGTGTCCCATGGTTAAGGCTCCTCTGAGATTTTTCCTTAAAATATTTTCATTTTGAATGTCACTTACTGGATTCAAGCTCATCTCTATGGCAGAATTACTAGTCAGAGGACAAATGGATTCTCCCGTGAGCCTCTGGAGACCGTGATATTCTTCCATAGAAAACTACTCAGCCATTCATTTTCAAATGTCATGCAGGAGTCCACCTTTCTGCCACTCTCTAGTTAAACATATTTATTCTCAATGCTCTTATGGGTCAGGAAATTTCCTCAGGAAACATCAATGGTAAAAATTGGTCATATTGGTTTAGTCTCTAATGAAGACTACTGAGAATGGTCAAATAAAAGTGGACATTTGGAGAAAACCAGGCTTACTCAACAGGAATTGAAAAGCAATCAAATGTCAAACTCTGAAAGGGGGAGTGTTAGAGCTATGGGGTTAAAAAAAGAAACCTCCCGAAACAGAACAAAAATACATACCAACCTTCCTTCAGTCTCGTTCCATTTAGTCCTCAGCTATGACACATTTTTCTGTGTATCATATTAACTTCAGAGTCAGCCCTAAGTTATTTTTATACCCACAAAAATATATCTCCAAAATGATAATGCCCTGAATGAGTAATATTTCAGCAATACTTTGCAATCGACTAAGGACACCTCTAGCACTGTTATATCCCTGACAATACTAGCCAGACATTTCCTGTGTAAATTACCAGATAGCTCATGGAAAGTGAGCAGGTGTGATAAATTAGCTGTAGTTTTCTAGACTGTAGTTTTAACAGATTTATTTACACATTTCACAATCTACCAGTAGGGATGGTGCTTGTTACTGCCAAATGTTAGATGAAATGTTATCAAACAGAAGTCTCCCAACAAATTCCCATCATGTTGACTATTAAGATCAGCCTGCCATGTGTAATTTTTCATGTTACACCCTCAATCAGGATTTTTTTTCAAGCTATTGTTACTATTTAAGTTATCTTTTTCTTACTCACCAATACATGAAAAGTACATATTTACATGAACAAAGAAATTGCACAATGCCTATCTAGAGACTTGTGCCACTTACATTTTTAAAATACTTTGTAAGCTTATTTAATAACTAAATAATTAAAAAAAACCACATCAAAAACCTAAATCTGATCCCATTTCTATTTTACACTGCTCTTCAAAGGGCTTTCAGACAATAGCAGAGGATTTTGTCTTGCCTGAGCCAGCTGCTCTTTATCACAACATCTGATTTCCCTTAAGCAGTTCGATGGTGAGAATTAGCCACCCCCATGCCACTGGCTGGTAAAACCCAGGTGTTACTGAGTTGCTATCAGTGACAGTGTGACCTTAGGCAGACATTTTGGAGAAACAGGAAGAGATTCCTGGGGAAGTTGTCATTCCTCTCTGTTCTGCTGGAGAGGAACAAGCGGAGCCCACACCGTGCTGGACCATTTGCATCTGCTCTACCACATAAAGTGGCACGTTGGGGTACACTGGGGCAGATGTAGTGATAGCACGAAGAGACATAGTTTCCACATTAGCACAACCTAAAGCAGTACACGCCTTGACATATAACCTGGCCCAGGCACGTGCAAGCCCCAGTGAACATACAATGCATCCTACTCCAAGAACTGTCATAGGCTGTGGAGTCCCGCCACACAACTCAAGATATCTTAACCTGTGTCCATGACGATAGTGGTGCTATAATGTCACTTGAATACTGAACAACATGCTGGGCTGAAAACCCTGCCCATAGGGTGTGCAAAATCTTAATAAAATACAATATTATTAATGTATTAAGTCTGATGGTTACTATTTCCTCATGGATGCATGGTAATACTGGCTAATGTGTTCAGACACAGACAGAATTTTGTCGCAGCACCTTCTGAATAGCAACCATACAATGATGCAACCACAATCCACATTCAGCAGAGCTCATACAGATCACGCATCTTAAGTGATGTGTCAGGCTCAGTTTGCTTCACAAACACATAACACACAAATATTAACCTGGCGGCACTACTATCATCAAGCTGTTTCTTTGTATGTTTGTATGTTCACACCTCCAAAAAATACATTCACTGATCAGCACCTTAAGTATAAAGGTCTCAGAAACAATGCTTTGGTCAAGGGGCTTATAATTGCCCAGGCTATTATCAGATTAGTTTCTTTACATATCTTTAAGGAGAGCTGAGCAATTAGAAGGGAGAAAAGAACCAAAAAACCCACACTCCACAAACGTAACTTACATTAAAAGTGATTTCTGATTTGACTGCCTGAGATACATTTTCAGTAACTTCCTGAAAACCTCCAAGCTTTCAAGGTTTGCTAGTACAAATATAACACTGAAACTAAAGCTTATATATTTCCTCAGAATAGATTTTAAATTGTTTTCAATTATAATGTCTGCATTTCATGCCACACTTGTTAGTCATGTTTCATGCACTTAGGAAACAGAAACAGTTTTCTAAGATTGAAAAAACCACATTTATTAGTAGTATTTTCAAGAACTTTCCACAGAGTATTTGAAACTCCAGAAATATTTATAGAGAAATGTGTGGATAACTCTGGATCATGGAGTTTCTAGCAGGGGCTTTGGAGACAACTTGTGCACAAACTAGAAAGCAGAATACATTAATAACTAGAAAACATATCTAAATCTAATTTTACATCTAAAAGTGCTTGTATTTCAGAAATTTCAAAACGGGGAAAAATTTTGCTCCTACCTCTTCCAAAGCCCATAATGAATCAACCATAGGCTTGATCTTCTTACTGTTGTACAGATTTAGGAGTTTGTCCATCACACCCTTGATCAGGCCACCTCGATTCTGTTTGAAAAGTAGATTCAACAGGGAAAATCCAGCAATGACTTTGTTCTCCTCATACAGCTTGATAGGATTTACTTTCTCAACCTGCCACCACTGGAAAGCAATAAACAACAGCAGGGTTAGAAAAACATTTTTCAAGAAATGTACAGGAAAGTTCACAAGAAAACTGCCTGTGCAGATGTGTTACAAGACTCATCTGTCAGATCTGAAGCAACAGCCAAGAGAAGCAGTAAGGATTTTATTTAAGGAAGAGGCAAGAAAGTATGCAGCTGACTGATACGCAGAAATAAAACACAGACTTGTGTTGCACAAGATTAGGGTGCTAGAAGAATGATGAACAGATCCGATTTTAGGACATGGGTCTAGAAGTGAGGAATTTGGACCTCCCTTCTTACTTCTACTATCCTCCTTTGTTATCTCAAGAGAGCCATGCAATCTTCCCAAATGTTCGCAAGCACTCTTGACTATTACTTTTCTCTCAAAAACAAGTAAACCACGCGCTGCTTATGAGCTTCCATTTACTTTTCACCCATTATTATGTTTGTGATATTTGAGCAAGCCTCATAAAATCTAATGAAATTATTTTGTCTCATTTAGCCCAAGAGCATTCTTGAGACTGAGATCCCACTTCCTAGCAAGTTTTATTTGAATGGGACAATTCTAAATTAAAGTTTTCATACAATTTTGATGAGTTAATTTTGCAGTATAATTACATAAAGAAACTAGTTATACTTTTACAGAAAATCTGATATGCTTTTTTTTTATTAATTCAATTTATTCATATTTATTCAGTCAATAAATACCAGTACTATCTGAAAAACATTTCAGTTGAAACTGATTTCATTGGGCCAACCTACCCTACAAATCATACCCATCTGGATATGTTTATATTAACAGTAAAAAGGCTGCATAGTAAAGATTATCTTGTTTTAGTTCACAAACGCATGACAATAACAAAGAACGTGCCACTACAACCATTATGAAAATGTAGGAGGCAAAGAATAGCTCCTTGCTACAGTTCTTGATTTATCTTGTTTTCAACTACAGAGACTTTTAAAGCTAATTTCTCCTGAGAAGGGGTTGTTGCTGGAAGCTGTAAATGAGCTCTTGGCAGAAAGATTATATGACAGATCTTCAGTCAAGACTTCTCCCTCTGTTTTTCTTGTCTGAAGGAATCACTTTCACTCCTGGTTAACTTATTTCTCACTGGCAGTTTATTTGAAATATTTGTCCTTTTTTCAATCTCTAGGATTTCTGAGCAGATTTTTGTTATTGTAGTAAGCTGAAGAAAAAAAAATCTAACATTTGAATTTTGGATTTGTTGACATCATCAATTAGGAAACAAATGCAACATCGTCATCTCTTTGATGTCAGTTGAAATGAACATGGAGAACTCAAAAATGCATTATGTATGGAAATAACTTCTGAAAAGCTGGAATTGGCTGGACACAAGACCCATCTTAAGAGATATACCTCCTTTAGTATCTCCTTTAACTCACTGCGCTGTCCCGACAGTGTTTTCAGATATGAGGAACCTACAGGGTACAGTCATCCATATCCATGGATATGATATTCTGCCATAAGTAAATAAATAATGCAGTCTAACTTTAAACTTAGCTGTATAAGAGATATACATCTGATAGCTAACAATTTAAACATGCATTGCACACAGATCCTATTCCTGTCTAGCTGTGGTATCAGACGAAAACATGTCAGACCACACTGCAGTCAGAAAAACACTCTCTTTAGCAACATCAGAAGTAACAACTTAGCAGAGATAAATGAGAATGATAAAGACGAAAATGCTACAGAAAAGACTGAAGTTAGAGGAAAGAGCACTGGGAAAGTTAGAATCACAGCACTGGGACACTTACTGATTTTGCAAAACTGAAGAAGCTTTTTGTCTCCCCAGTAACCATGTTAGATGAACCTGTAAAAGATCAGTACATTCACACAGAACTTATTACATGCTAACAAGCAGACTATTTATTATATGTAAAATAATTTCCATTATTCATATTTAAGAAAAAAAAATTTCCCCAGGTTTAAAAGGGATTAGTAGACATCCTTATACTTTGGGAATAAATAACAGAGGCCAAGGTGACTAAGCCCTACTGAGATGACAAAAACAATCTATCAAATCTTCCAAAACCACAAACAGGTTAAGTGCTACTAGGCATCTTGACACCAAAACTCTTCTATAGCTCTCTCCTTCTCTGCAGTAAAGTGCCATTTGTCTCTGACACTTTATTATTTAGCAGCGATCACCACACAGGTGTCCTTTCTCTGTATCTGTAAAGATACATTTTTCTGACCACTACATGTGTGAACATACACGCATTGTACACTACAACCTGTTAACAAACATAATGACGATTCACTGGCAGGGACCTCATTACAAACAGGCAACCAGGTTGGCTTGTACAGTCCAAACAGATACCCAAGTGACAATGCGTTCGTTATTGCCACCCTGCTAGCTACATGAAAGCCCAAGGAAGCAGGTATGCTTATCCATGATGCCACTGCACCTTCCACTGCGATACAGATATACTCTTAATTTCCAAAGTTTAGCAATCCCTTCAGCTATCCTCCTACAGAAGCTTGGCTTGCTTTATCAACACACAACATGGCAACCTGGCAGAACTGTAGGAAAGACATGTTTACCCGGTATGTGGAGCAGTCTGTGTACATGAATGGAAATTTGTGAACAGAAGCCTGGGCTTGAATTCCTCAAAGTCATGTCAAATAAAAACGATAGCATTCTTCCTGAAATCTTCCTCCAAGCTTCCCTCCCACAAGAACTATATTACAGTTTCCTTGGCCACGCTGTGATTCCTATGGTGTGTAGAACGAGAGATCCAAGCTTTCTCTTACACTTCTCCTGTATCACCCAATAATATTGAACAATTTGAAACACATGTTCAGTTTCACTTTTGAATTTTTTTTTTTTTTTAAAGAGTTTCTTTGATTACATATTGTTTCTCAATAATTTAGCCCATGCTCAGCTTCACTATAATCCTTGATGGTCAAATTGAGAAAGTATAAATGGCGGCCTCAAGTTCTGGAAGGAGTGGCATGGGTGACTGTAAGAGATTTTAAGCTTTGCAAAAGCTTTAGTTTTGAAATATGTACCTGGCTTTTTCCACTCACCATATAAAATGTAAGTCCCAAGTGGTTTGAGAAGACTGAGGCCTTTCCCAGTATTTTCTCCACAAAGACAGTCCAAAACAATATCTACTCCATCTGTCGAGATTCTAAAAAGCAAGAAAGAAATCTCACTTCGCAATAAGATCCACAGGAACTGGTCAGCCACCATGATACACGCTGATTGTTAACAAAACACCAACATTTTCCAGGTACTTTAGAGAGGACATTAAGGCTGAGGCTTTGACTACGTGAAAACTTTCTCCTCATCAAAAGGCAATCCAAACTCATTCAGTGCTGGAATGTGAGTTTGTTGGGCTAGCCAACCCATGCCTTTCAGGCTTAGAAGATCTTGTTCCCCCTTTTTGAGGGCTTTCAGTAAAATTATATTATCAAAAAATAGGTGATAGACACAAAGTTCTTTTTGAGTCAATGTCAGAGAATGTCTTTTTTTTTGGTCAATGAATGTCATAGAGAAAAAGGACATTTTTGTTATTCATATCTTTTTACATTCTTTTTCTGAATTCGTAAGGAAACAGATCATCTTATCCCAGTTCTTCTCAGATAAATGATGTCCTTGTAAAGTTATTTAAATGAGTCATCTGTTTCAGACTTTGTATCAACTAGATGACAGCGAAGAGTTAAATCAAGCATAAAGAGAAGTCACGAAGAGCTAGAAACCCAGCTCTAAGGATACTTTCTGCTTTCTATAATATGGCCTGATTGTATTTATACTGTTTCAATAAATAGTTTGCATATTTATAATTTTCCAATAAATAGCTTTGTGAATGCAATGTCAACATGATGCTGAAGAAGAAAAAAAAAACCACACCCAAATATCCTGATTTAGTTATTTTTTTCTGGCAAAACCCCAGCCTGCAAAATCCTACCACTAGTTTGATCTAAGTCTAATATCCTACCTCCTAACCAAGTAAACAGCCCAAGCAGTAGTAAATTCTTGATTAATACTCTTAAACAATTATGCAAATAACTGGTGCAGACACTACAAGAAAATTGCAACCTGGAGACTATCAAAGGTTTAAGGGGCAGTCAATAGCATCTAATCCCCAGGAACATCAATTAGCTCCCGATGACCATGCCTTCTGCAGTGTATAACTGCAATTAGAAGTCAGGAAGGAGGTAAAGCTTTATGGCTTGTAATGCATCTTTCTGTTTCCTCACAAAACAAAGGTGTTACTCAGACATCCACTGGTTACAAACAGCAACAAAATCGGACAACTTTACTCCTTGGTACTGCTGCCATATGTGGGGTAATAAACTTTAAATTCAGGCCCTGGGTGAGCTTTCACTGTAAATGAATAATGACTTTGAATTAAACAGCTTTCGGTGGCTTCCACGGTTGAACTGATTCCTCATCCCCTAGGAACATTTCCACATTCATATCACCTCTGGGGCTTTTTTGTTTGTTTGTTCATTCATTTGGGGTTTTGGGGGTTGGTTTTTTTTTTTTTTGGACTTTGCTCCCTGATGAAAGCTCTTCCCTGGAATACCCCA
>NW_009199187.1:0-23914 GCF_000690835.1 Fulmarus glacialis | reverse complement strand
TCTTTCCTGCTCACAAACTGTCAACAAATGAAGAGCCTTCCCCTTCCCTTAGGACTCCCCCGACCCAGTGTGCAGCAGGCAAATGCAGAGTAGCTGTCTTCCTTGCTGGCCAACCAAACATTTTAAGCAGAACATAGTATACAGCTCATACCCAGCAAACCAAACAATTCTACTGTTCTCCCCACTGCCTCTTTCAAAGGACAATTTGTCTTTATAGCATTCTCAGAATTACTACTGTACTTCCCCCCCCCCGTGTGCAGTGAAAATACACAGATCTGAGCAACAAATCAGAGTACTGGCATATTCTACAGGGTGCCAATTCTGACTTTTAATCAGGACTATCAATTGTGCTAATACTATGCAACTCTATACCAGGAAAGAAGCACAAACTAGCTTGTTGCATCTACATTTTATCTTTTGTACCCACTAGTTCTCTGCCTCATTGGTCTACTGTGAGGTGAAAAAGTATGTGAAAATGCAGGATCACCAAAAGGATTTTAACAGACTTAACAGAGCAGAATTCCACCCCTTCGTAACCAGATCTCCTTTTGATTTCAGTAGTTATGGTCCATTACACAGAGTCAGGGGTGGTGTCAGGGAACTGTCCCAAAAAGAACTGTCCTGATGAAGGGCAGAAGCAGCCACTGTTATCTGCAATCATAAAGTTATCAGAAGTTGAAGGGGCTTTATCCCTTCTCTTAAGCACTGATTTCTGTTGTGTCTGCTTCCACATCGATCAGATCTGCTGCTGCCCCTGCCAAGAGTTAGGATTAAGGTTGGTGCTGAACTCTGATTAATGTTTTCAAGTGTTCTTTATTGCTGAATCAATGTTTGTAAAGTGGGGACTGCTAGAATTCAGTCTTCATCTCACTACAGCAATTTTCCGGGGGCAGCAAAACACTGAGGTATGTATACTTCCCCAAGAGAAAAGCTATCAAAGGGCTGAAGAAACGTGCTGCAATTCTTCTGAGCTGTAAGAAAATGGTGGACAAGTCCTATCTTTTTTGGTGAAACTTCCCACATGTAAAATTTTCCTTTGGTATAAAACGTCCTTTGTGATGGATTGTTTCAGATGTTCTCCTAAGCCCTTGGGAGTGCTCCAGAAACAGTAGCAAGACACCCTGCTTTCTCTTCAAACACCAGACTGGATCGCTAACAGCTCAGACAAAAGTCTGCTATATACTGAAGGCTCTCTCTGAGGGCTGGTAATCCTCGTACTAAGAGACCTTCTGGGACTTTGCATGTCACTCTGAGGAATGCATAAGTTTGACAGGAAGCCTGTCAACTGTACTGCCTTGGGGTGCCCCTTTGAGAAATTTCTTGTTTTATGTCCAGCTACATAATCTAGTATTTTGACAGATACAAGATGAAGGGAAAACATCATTCTTATCTGACAAGTAAAATCAAAAAGATTTTTTTACTAAGATTTTCTTATCAATTCTAAAGTTTTGCCACCTGTATCAACATCAATATCTAAAAACAGTTAGACAAATTGGAAAACAAAGTATTTGAAAGCATGTAAATAGAAACAGACATGATGACTTCAAAAGGCAACAGGATGATTCTAATCTGAACACAAACAAACAAAATCTAAGGATCTGAAATTAAAACAGACATCATGTGCTCTGATATCAATCCCTGGCAGAGGATAAAAACCGAGGCAGATAGAAACACACCAGAGAACTCCAAAACCTGGATAACTTACAGATCCACTGAAAATATTAGTGCATTACAGTGAGCTAGTACACATGCAGATAATAGTCAAGTACATCCTTCTGTTACGACATTTATTCTTTTTCACTTAATTTACTTTGCTCGCAACAGATGTCCAAGTATGAACATGGACTAACAAAGCTTATGTTGCTTATAAAGAAATAGGGAGATGCTTCCTATCCTGCCCTTTGTAGTGGGCAGATGGAATATCTGGAATAAACTACAGTTCCCAAACTCACAAATGTAATCTCTTCCCATAAATATGATCAGCCCGGTGTCTTTCTTAGTATTTTGCCAGATACTATACAACCCTTACTCAGGAAAATAAAAGATTACCTTTTTACTTCTTGAACATAGTCTGCATTTCTGTCAAACAGGTGAGTTACTGAGTCTTTGATTGCTTCATGTTTGAAAGATGAAGCTGTTCCAAAAACAGTAACATTGGGAATAGTTGAACAGAGCTGAGCAACAGCTTGACCCTGCAAACACATTATGATGTTAGTTCACTGACATGGAAATTGGTTGACAGACTTTGCAGCTTCCAATTCACTCATGACACAGCAAAATCCAAGACCAAACATGTGCAAGGACTTCCCAAACTAATTTCTTGCCAGAAATGCAGTTCAGCCACAGGAAAAAATATACTTAAATCAAAAAGAATATTCTGAAGACAAAGCAACTGCAGGGATAAAAGTAATTTAATGTATCAAAAATTGTATTGCAAAAGAGTTCTTCTTGATCTTTTAACAAAGGCAGTGTAATTTAAGGGAAATGACGTTAATTTACAAGGACCATCAAAAAATGATTACTCAAAGAGTGCTAGAGAAATATTTCTCATTTGCTACTTGCATCCTGTGTGCATTTTGCCCAGAGCCCCTTGAGTAACATCAGCAGTCCTCTTTGCACTTCGTATCTCAGAACAGCGTTGACTGCTTCCGCATGTGATTCAAATCCTCTCTGCCCACGGGGAAGGCCTTGCAGCACCTGATGCCAGAACAGAATTTCTGGCACGTAATGTAAAAGTGGCTCCTCTGGTAATCAGATACAGCTCTTATGCTTCAGGTTTTTGCAATCCTAATACAGAAGGTCTAGTGTAGCCAGTACCAGGACAGCATGTAGTCTACCATTCCTATGCAACCACATTTTCTTACGGTTTCAGTGGGAGACAGCAAGTTGGTATAACAAATACTGCATAGTAAAGCAAATCTGGTTTACCTCTTATTATTATTACTGATTATTCAAAGTGCAGGAATAGCCTTGCGTCACACTAACAGGTCTGCTTAGGCCAGTGCCCCAACCTGAAAACTGATCAACAGCAAAGGGGATAAAATGGCCTAGAGCACGTATAGGAAAATCCTTCTCCTAGCACATCCCTTCTGCATATGGGCAGGAATCCAGTGGAGTCAATCAGATGTTATGTCAGTGTTTAGGTAGGACTTGGGGCAATAGAGAATTTGTACTTCGACTTTGCAGCTTTGGGCCCCAGGCGGCTTTAACTTCTCTAAGTTTAAACCTCTAATTTCATGAGGCTGAGAGAAGAAGGGAAGCACTGCATAAATGCTGAGCCATCCGGCTTTCAAAAAAGATCCTAATAGGTCATCTTTTTACAACCCTTGGTTTTGTTTTATTCTTAACACACTAACAAATGGAAGACAGACTTTTGGTAGCCACATCATGCCTCTTGTTGTAACCACATTATTCCACTGGAGCTAGCACAGTTACATGGATATACCCAGAAGCAAGAAATAGCACTGCCATTCTAAAAATAACATCTGATGGAATTCAGCAGATTCTTACTTATATTTACAGCCAAAAGATTATCATTTGTAAACTGTATGCATGACCAGTAAAATCATCCATGGATAAACACACTTCTGCTCATTCCAAACAGAAACCCTGATTATTAGTATGTAAATACCAGTAATCAGTGCTCGGGTTTTATTTACAGTAGACTAATTAGATAACCCTGCATACTCTGGGGGCCTTGGCATCCTCACATATAAGGCTGAATGTAATCGTTAGTGACAATCCTCTGAGCTGAACATCGCAAGAGAGGACAATATTATTATTTATATATGGTGGCATCCAGGAGTTTCAGATTGGTTTCCTACTGGATTAGTCAGTAAACAGCTACACAGCAAGGTGCAGTTTATGTGATCCTTTGGACAGGTACCAACAGACAGAGAAGAGAGCAGGAGAAGGGATGCATTCTCATTCTTACTTTACAGATGAGAAATGCAGTAATACAGCAAATTGAACAACCTGTCCAACAGCTCAGAGAAACTTATAGCAGGACTCAGGTATGAATGCTGATTCATAGCATGGAAATTCAACACCAAACATAAATGACCTTTTCTTTTTAAAATCATCCACCATTTCCCTGGGTTGGAATCCCTAATCTCTCAGAAATCACAGGAAAATCCATTCCTGAGGGCCTCATCTCACAAGGTGCAATGTTTCCACGGAGCAGAAAATGTTTCACTCTTCTCATACTTCATTTCTCTATTACTTACCGTCTCATTCTGAAGCCCAGGTTTTAGTCTCCATAAATATTGTAACATAAAATTACAAGAAAAAAATTAATCTGGATTTTGTATCTCTCCTCTTCTCAGTCATTTTCACTAGCAATCCTCTTTTCTCACTTTCTGTGTCTCCCAGAAAACCATCACCCATAGTGATTTAGATAAGTCAGTACGTTATAGTCTATGCTAGTTGAGTGAAATTCTGACATTATTGATCTATTCTCTAATTAGTTTTCTGCATTTTCAATCTAACTTGGGAAGGCGAGGGATAATGAGTATATCCTGAATCAAAACCACTGAATGTTTAAAAGGTCAAATATTAGAGCAGAAAACATGTTGATTTTTATCCTGCAGAAGATGATTAACATTTAACAAACTGACAGTCTGATGAATAGGAGAAATGCACAAAAAAACCCAGGATGTGTGCAACCTATTTTCCTCCTGACTCAAACTCGTTAGTACACCCCTCCCTTCCCCTATAGAGATAAGCTAACCTAAAACCCCAGATCAGAATACTTTCCAGCTTTCTGGAGATATTTAAAGCCTAAGACTGACTCATATGACCAGTACTTTTATAATTGGATGAACAACATCACCGAAGTATTTTGAGGCAATTCCACAAAACATTCTTCCACAGCTTTCTGAAGATCTGAATTTGACGTTGACTCTTAACTATTTTTGTGCAAAGTATTCTTAGTATTCATATTTCAGAAGTCTTGGAATAAAGGCTGATACTGGACCTTTCATTGTCTTTCCCCATGGTCTTTCCCCACTTCCCCTTCCAAGCTTTCCCCACCAAAACAGGAGAATTGAACTCAACCTATGAACTCAAACATTTCACTAATTTCTGTGGAATTCGACTAAGCTCCAAAACAGCACTGTGGCTACGCAAGTCACTCTTAATTCTCTTTTCTAATCCCTCAAGTCATGTAGCTACCTCTGGATTAGTAGCTAGTGTTTACAGGGCTATACATTTTAATTGCAAGTATGTGAGGCCCCGGTGTTCAGAATGTCCATAGTTCACAAGTGAAGTATGCACAAAGGGTTTTGCAGCTGGAAGGGAGAACATCCTTTTCCCAAGGTCGTGGAGGCGCAGGCGAGGTATCCATGCCGGCTCCTGTCCCCCCGCGCACTCTCACCAGGAAGCATCCTTTGATCACAGGGGCACACAAGCCCTGTCCTGTCTTTTGGATTCCAAAGCCATTCGCTTCCTAAAAAACTGCTTTGTGGTAGACAGAGACACGAGGGCTTTCTGCCTCCTCGCTGCCCAGACAAAACGACATAATCTCTGCTACCAGCTTTCACTGTGGAGACCACATGGATATGGAAGCAGGCACCATGTTATCAGAAACAGTGTATGAACTCTAAAACCTTCCAAGAAGGTGTCTAATTAGATAAGCATGATTTGAAGAATGAAAATAAAACTCTTCACACATCTAATTATTCATATATGATGCAAATTTCCACGTATAAGTATAGACTAGATTCTTGCTTCCTGAACCTGGGAAAATTAGTAAGTGGCAAAAAATAATTCTCACTTGGACAATTAATTTTACCTTTAACAGGATTTAGCAGTCTGAAAAAACTGACCAATTGCTTCACTGAAGGGATAGACATGGTTACAAAATATTCCCTTAAAATGGAATTAATCTCCTTTAAAAAAAAAAAGTATATTTTATATACTATTTATCATGCAGAACTCCACACGGTGAGTCCTCAAATAAAATAGTAACTTGGATTAAAGCGTTCTGTGGAAATGAAGCATGTCTCCTAATACTGGATTTGGCATAGGAGTCTCATGTCTCTTTAGCTTCAAAGTCTGTTTGATGGATTCCTTTTCAAGGTATCCTGTCAATTTATAAAATCAGTATGTTGAACCTAATCTACACGTATAATTATTACAGAATTTATTATAAATGGATATGCTTACAGTAGTTTTAGATCCAGTAAAAAGATTGAGATTTCTTTACATTCCTTTGCTTTAAAATCCAACTTTAAACCTGTAGGACTGGAAACTTCTCATACTGAGATAATCACATAAAAATCTACTTTTCCATTCTTTTAAGAAGTAAAAATGAAATAGACTATTCTGTGCACTTAAACAATTTCAAAGGAAAAAAAAGTCATTGACATTTAAAAGTCAATATAAAAAGCATTAATAGAAGAAAACTTACTAATTTAATTAACTTATTAATACTAACTTAACACTAGATGAAATATAAATAAGGGGTATAAGTTAGTGGATTTCTGAAAGGGTCTGACCTAATGGCACAAGCAGACCTCAGTCTGTTGTGCAAGCTGTGCACTGAATTACAGCAGTTACAGAACAGTATACTTTCTTGAAAGCATCTTTTTTGCTTATTATCATGTAAACTGAGCCCAGCTTTATAGCAGGAGAGAACAAACCATCTAAAAGATACCACCCTGCAAAACTACATCTACTAGAACCAATAGCATCAGTAAGAAATTATCATTTCTAGGATATATTTTTGCAGCCCAGAGGTGCTACAGCATTTAAAAAAAAAAATCATTCAGACTTAATCTTGCACAAGAAACCTGTCTGGAACTGAACGTGAAGAGAATCCACATTTCCAAAATGCTTTGATGCCACATAACCATATCTGAAAGTGGTACGAAGTACAAAAACAGTAAGAAAACAGCAAGGGAAAACATTTACTAATCTCCTGTGTCCTGGTTTCGGCATCCAGGAAAACTTTTCTCTGGTGTTAGGAGAAGTCAGATACACAACACTCCATCTCCTGAAGGTGTCGTTTTTCCAATTACAGCAGAGGAAATTGGAAACCAAACACTAAGGTGAACATTGCAGAGCGGACAAACTGAAACGTGATTCTTGAACAAGTGTAAGGCAGCATCTGCTACACTCAGTGCTCCACAAATAAGTTTTGGAGTAGAGGGAGGGGAAGAAAGAGTCACCATGAGATAATCATCTCTTTTACCCTCAAAATCTCTTCTTTCCTGCGACAATTTGCAGGGTGTGTTTTTTCCTACCCCCTTGCAAAACTGTGCAGCTGAGGTGCATCCAAAACTCAGGGCTGAATCTCCATCTGGTATAAATACTCTTCAGTTTAGTGGAACTATGACAACATACCCCAGCTGAGATCCTTGCCCAGAGGATATAAGCTCTATCTGAAAAGGTAGAACAGCCAAGGAAGAGTTAAGCACTGCCCGTCTGTGACATGACTCAGCAGGGGATTCAGGGAAAGGGCATGTCCTCTGGGGAGTGCAGGGCTGTGAGAGGCAAAAAGAAAGGCCTTCAGAGACTGCAGCCTGCTTTGGTCAGGGAAATTGCTTTTTGTGTATGACTCGCCAGGCTTTTGTGTTTGATTAACAGATTATGCTCTGAGGCAGCGTCTGGAAATAGACATAGGCATGGCACTGGGACTCTCCTGAGCTGCTGAGGGAGCACATCCATTGCTTTAGAGGCATTCAGCGGCACAGGGCATTCAGCATCAAGATACCCTGTCTGGCTTTAAGTGAGATAGCTTGGGTACTTAAAGCAGCCTAGACTTGGTTACATAGAGCTCTGTGTGAGCTGATTTATTCCCTTCCTTGGCTGCTGGAGATGGAATAAGAGGAAAGCACTTCATCAAATGCAGAATGGCTATGACCTGCTAATATGAAAATAGCAAGTGCAGTCCTGGGAGGTATCGGGTAAAGATTTCAGCGAAGTGGGAAGTATTAATGCCATTGTTCAGTATGCTGGCCGGGACCATCAGAAGAGTAGAGTAGATTCTAATTATTCACATTCAAGAAGGACTGACTCAAACACAAGAGTGCTATTTAATGTGCTCCTGCCCGCTAGGTGCAGACAGACCTAAATTCAGTCTACCCATACAATGTTTAAAACGATCAGGGATGCTGTGAGACCTAGTTTAAAAGGCTCTGGCTTTCATACCAGCTTACTGCTGCTTTGCTGCCAACCAGCTCAGAGCCCAGGAAATGTGTATGTATCTGCCTGGACCAGTGTCTGTAGGATGACCAAGGAAACGGACATCTGGCCTTAGAAAAAAGGGGTATGAACAAATAAACCTGCTTTCAGCCTGAAAAACACAGGCCAAGGAGAGATTTGATTCTGAGCTTGTTCTAGCCATATACACATATACGTCCTACCAAAAATATCTGAAAGAAGTGCCCCAAGAGGAAAGAATAGCTAATTTTAATTAATGGACAACACCAGCAGAAGAACAAAGATACATTAACTGGCCACAAATAAATTCTGGAAATTGAGAAAGATTTCTCACTGAGCCAGACAGAGCAAAGAGAATTTGAAGGGATAAATACGTAGGGGTTTTTTTAAGAAGAAATTTGATAATTCTCTTGAAAAGGTTCCTATATGCAGCCTGTGATAGTGGGTGACTAGATCTACTAAGGAGTGCCAGTTCTTTGTCAGATAAAATATCACCACTTCAGTGATTCAGTTTGGAATACATCCTCAAATATTTGCAATTTATGCAGGGGAGACACAATAAAAAAGAGGGTTCCTGCCAAGCAGTAACCAGTCCTGCCAGGATGACCTAAATCTGTTGCCAAGTCAGATTTACCCTTCAAATTCAAACATGAGAGCTGCATCTGTAACTTACTCTGCTTGCACCTCCTCTGCTGCTGAGCCTGAAAGGGAAGGTCAGATCACAGCTTCAGGATAGCAATCGATGCTCCTGCATGAAAGGCAGCTTAATTTTAGCATCTGTAAGATCAAAATGCTAAAGAGCTGGCTAATAATTCTGCCTTGTGTTTGAGGGGTTAAGTGATGAAATTGAAGTGTTTACACAACCTTGGTAAATGACCAAAGTTTTGTACTCTAAATATTCAGAATGGGAAGTACATAAAGAGCAAACAAACAAGCAAATGGGCATAATGGCTGTCTCTCACAAATCTAAATCCCTGAAAGAATTCCTTTTCTAGGTAGATACTATAGAGATAGAGACTGGATTTATTAAAGCCAGAAGAGAAGAGCTTAAGTTTTTTTGCTTTGTTTTTTGTTTGTTTTTTGTTTTTTAATAGAACAGTCCTGTATTTATACTAATTCAACTAATCCAGGATACAGTTTACAAGTTTACATTAATACTTTTAAGAGCAACTTTATAATCTCATACAAGCCTGTGTTGTGACTTGCATTGAATGCACTGACTTAAACGGTCTTCATTTTAAAGAACTAATTGCTTCATACAGCAGATCAGTCCCAGCGGGGTGCATGCTACTGCTCAGTTTTCTCAGTGTGTTTTTTTCAGTCGCCACTTTGCTTCACTTGAAGAAGAAAAAAAGAAAAAAAAAAAAAAAAAAGATGTGGGAGTATATTTGTGAAGGGAGCTACTCCACCATTGTCTTACAGTCATTTCAAACATTAATTACAGCATTTTACAGTTAAGATAGGCCAATATATGTCCTACAGTAAGTCATACGTTCTTGCAAACTCATTTCTGAGCATTAATTTCTATGTATGGATAATAGGAAGTTTTTGAAGTTCAGTGTTAGCTGACTTTCTCCTTATTTTAGCAATCAGTTCAGAAGGGCACTTACACATTTCCGTAGCTTTAAGCATTTAAACTCTATTTGTACTACACAATTATATCTTTTGTTAATTATTGAAATGCCCTGCTACTCAATATAATTGTTTAAGCAGAAGCGTTCAGCATCCTGCCAAGCAGAGGCCTGAAAGAGAGCGTATAACAACCCTTGTCCTTGTTAGATCTTGCTCAGTAGCAGCTCGAGCAATGATAACAGAATGCTTTGCAAGGTCTTAATTTCTCATAGAAGTCTGACTGAATCATGCAATGCAACTGTGAGCCTGTACCACGCCTTCCTAGAAGGCCCCTAAAATTTCTCCAGCCTACTTCACTGTCCAGGTTGAGAGCTGAGAGTCTCTCTTAACTGCCCCTATCTCAAGAGACAAAAAGAAGATACAGAAAAACCAAACCAGCCCCCTTTCCAAACAATCAAAATCAAAAAGCCAGCCTTAGGAAACAAAAGCAAATGCCATCTCTCCTTTCAAACCCCCTTTCTAAGCACTGCAGCAGGTTCTCCTCTTCAAATGGAAGGCTACAATATACCAACAGTGTCAGAAGTTTGTAAGTGTCTACCTCTCTCCTCCTGGTTCAGAGAGACAAGGTGCTTCCCTACAACTAGCCATGTTTCCTACCATGAACAGAGAAGATTGCATGATGCCCTGCCCATTCAGTTGAGTGGGCAGCAGGGAGGGTACTCATTTGGTATATGGAACAGGATTCAAGCATCTGTAACAGAGAGACAGGTACATAAGACTTTTTTCAAGATAAATTATCTTGGTACCTTTCCTCTTCCTCTACATCACCTTCTGATGTCCCCTGGAACTTCTGGAAACAACTAAACTGACTTATCTAAAGCATCCTGTCAGACATTAAAGGATACCGTCACATACTAATCATACCCCAGGCACAGACGGGAAGACAATTGCTAGAGTTACCTCACTACCAAAAATATCTATAAAGAACAATAAGGCCACATAAATAAACTGAGGCAATACATAAGTAAAGGTCCTAGAGAATTTTCCCTGAGTCAATTTGTTGAAAAAGCTGCAGGATCCTCCTAAAGGGGGCTGGGGAGCCAGAACAAAGAACCTCACAAACATTTTTGAAGCAACAAGTTCTTTTTCATAAACTGCCTGAAGCAGCTAAAATAATGATCTTGCATAATGAGAAAGGAACAATTACAAACTTCTGGTCCCACAGGGAGCCTATTGTCTAATTAAAGTATTTGGAATTTCTATGACATTTAGAAACAAACTGGACAGGTTTCCTACTTGCTGAAAATGGGAATGGGCCTTCTATCTATTAAAGCAACAGCACAAAAAATACCTCTTCCCATAGCGATTTCAGTGCCAGTTTTCTGTTTTATTAACTAAGAACTTTGTGAGAGTGATTTGTTCGATTGAGGCTGTTAAAACTTTTAAAGGATTAACAGACAGATTATTAGAGCGGTTTAAAGAGTAATACAGACCCCTCTGAAATCTTTATGTCTAGTTAGCAGAAAGAAAAAATTCCATGCATCTCCAGAGTGATATTTTACCTGTAAGACCTATCAAGCAATGGGAAAAGTCTTTCCTTTCCAATACTAGCTATACATGCTCTTCCCTTACAAGGAACAACAGGTTGCATGAGGCATTCTCCGCAGTGAGACAGCGATCAGCATCCTGCCTTGCAGGCCAGCCAGCTCCATCCCCCTCTTACATACAGTCCCCCCTGGATCGTACACAGACCTCTATCAGTCACCGGCCAACTTGGCTGTGCTTCCTCCATCTCTGGTCTTTCCCTTGGAAACTCTGTTTTATTTAACTACTTCGCAGGTGATGGATCTGGTTTCTCCTTGTTCTCCTGGCAGCCAACCTGACCCACCTTCCTTTAGCTTCTCTCAGAGAAGGTCCACAAGCAGCCACAGCAGAGGACCAGTCAAAAGCTGCTCATTAAGCATCTGCGATAAAAGAGGAAGCCAGCAGCTCCTCACAGGAACAGCCCAGCACAGAGGGTGGACACTAATGAAGACGACTACATGATAGTTGGTAGAGCATTAACAGTGCTTCAGGAAGAGAAGGAAGTAATAACAGAGGCGAGTGAGATTAGAAAAAGGAAGAGAAAAATAAAGAAATTTAGCAAGGACGCTTTATCTTAGTAAGGAGGAGTTCATTTTCTCTAGATACATGCATATGCGCAGGGATTACTTTTGGGTGTTTTCCTAATTCTGTATGCAAAGCCTGGGTCTGTACAGTGTCAGCTGGGCACATGGCCTTACAGCTAAAGCTGAGCCTTCAATTCCTGTAGAATATACAGTCCCCCTGAATGTATGGCCTCGTGTTGCTTTAACAGTTCTAAATTCCACATGAAAAAATTTAGTATTAAAGAACAATAAAGTCAGCCATAACGCTCTAAGTTGTACTGTGCCGAAGCATAATACGATTATAAATTCCATTCATTTACAGAAGTATTCCAAGAGGACCATTTACTGCAAGTAGGATTATCGTTAGCTAAAAATACTTTGTACAGGGAACTCATGATTTTATTCCTTTGATTACAGTCTTCTTTTATATGAGAACCTGAAAGAAGGTCTAAGGGCACACAGGATTAGGGATAAGGTGTTTGGGGCTGCCCACCAGACCTCAGTATACTAGAGAATATTAATTTAGCATAAATAAGGCATAACAGGAAAACAGAAGAGGTACTACAATTTGAAAGGCTGAGATCTGCTAACGTTCTCAGGTCATAAAAATCTGTCTTATGGAAAAGGACTGCATAATTCCAAATGTAAACAACCTCCCCTGTCAGTATCTTAATATTTTGCACTAGCTTAAATATTTTCCAAAGGAGAGAGAATTTCCTAAAAGGATAGTTAACACAAAATGCTGCCTTTTTACTTCATGTGTGGCCTGGTATTCCACTGAATTCATCCTACTGTTGCTCTGCCCATGCAATGCAACGCCTCCTTACTAATGATCCAAACTATGACATGCAGCAGCCACCACGGACTCAAATTCAGCATTTGTATATTTTCCTCAGAGTTGGCATGATAATGCTTTTCATTGCTTTCAATCCCACTACAGCAAAGGGAAAAGGAAAAAAAAAAAAAAAAAAAAAAGTCTTTCACAGAGAAAGCATCACACACACTCGCACATGGTATTTGGAGGAGTATTCCAAGATGGCCATTTACTGCAAGGAGGATTATGGTTACCTACATATACCTTGTGCAGGGAGTCGATTTATTTATCCTTTTCATTACAGCCTTCTTTTACATAGAAGAAGTACAAGGTGCCTAAATTCAGAAACGCAATGTTTGGGACAACTCTTGCTCCTTGATCTCTAACAACCAATTAGGGGGTTTTGGAGGGGGTTTTGGGTAGAGTTTGTTATCAGAACATTTTTATTTCACCAAAAGCTCCTGCCAACCATTCACATCAGCGTTTTAATGCAAAAACAGGTGCAGTTCCTCCCACCGCAATCCCTCACATAGGGAAGTCTGATATCGAATCAAACTGCAGGGTCTGGCTCATTTCAGAAATCGAGATGCATTAGACTGGCTCAGTTACTTGATGACAAGAAAGAAAGAAAAGTTCCAACTTACCACCCCACCTCCTGCCGAGTGAACCAGCACAGACATGCCTTCTCTTAGGTTAGCAACTTCAAAGAGCATCATGTAGGCAGTTACAAAGTTCATGGGAAATGCAGCAGCTTCAGAAAAACTCATGTCATCTGGGATCTTGTAGACAAATTCTACCGGGGTACATACTACTTCAGCCCATGCATTGTAGTTTACAAAAGCCATGACTCTGTCTCCAATCTACAAACAAGGAAGAAAACAACGGCTGCAATTGAGACCGTAGAGAGCAGCTTGTAAGACCTGCAACTCTCCCTGTTCAAGCTGTGGGTCACTGACTGACTGTGAAGATAATGGTGTTCCACGTCTTTGGCAAAATAGCAGTTAAGCTGCTCAGCTTTGGGCTTTTACCATTTTTTAATTGTATTTATTCAAAAAGTTGAATTTAACAAAAATATCCAAAGTTAAATCCACCTCCTCTTTTTTGCTACACTGCTTCTCTGATGGAGCAGTCTTCCATCATCACTAATACAGATCATCTTTTGCTAGCAGAGCTCCTAAATAACAAATAGGGCTGCAAACAATGAAAATAATATTCTTACTAATAACCAGGAAATTTGCTTGCAGACAAAAGAAAAAAAAAGAAAAAGGAAAAAAGATTATTCCATGCATCTCATCAATATCATTATAAACAAAATTATACCTAATTTTCACTTTGCTTTCTCAGTCTTCACACTAATTTAGAGCTACTTTTCCTCTCTACGGATTGAGAAGGGGTGGCCTTGTAGTCTGGTAGATAGGACACATGAAAGGGTTCGGAAACCACTCGTTTAGAAGACACCACCATCTGTATCCACTCCCTATTTTTATTATCTTAATAACTGATTCTACCAAAACATTTCCATGATTGTCATTTGTACAGCCATGTATCAGAGCAGAATTTGATCCTGCAACTTCAAATAAGCCACCTTAAACATCAAAAACATACCTCTGGATTCTGAGGCACTACCAAGCCTACAAAGTGAATTTGACAGGATTTAAAGGGGCAATGAAACATTCTCTTTGAATGCAACATTTCTCTACTCAATTTCTTTGGAAAATATATAGTAGTGAAAGGGTATTTCACTATGGAGAAATATACAGTATTCAATACAGTAGGTTGCTCCTAGGAACCTTTCAGAGGTCCAGGGACATCAAATTCATACATTTGTATAATGGCCTTCATTGCAACTTCAGGTTTTTAAAATGGAGATAGTGACTCCCCACAGATGGACAAGAATAATAACAGGGCAACAGGAGCTCCGAGGCTCCTGCAGGGGTACAACCAGACTTGGAAAGCAACACTCGCATAAAACTAGAAATTGGTCTATTGGGGCTACTAGGGAGAGCCACAGTGAGCAAATGTTTGGCGAATATATATTAAAACCTTCACAGGCACGACTCTTACAAACTCTCGATAATGGCTCGTCCCCAGCAGCCCCTACGCATTGTTTACCTTGTCTTAGACCTCTTTGCCTTTTTATAATACACCAACAAATACAGCATCCTTAACCATTAAAGGAGCTCTTCAATGGAGCCACAGTATAATAAGGCAGGAATAGCACGAAACTTCAGGACTTCATGTTTTACCTAAAACTAACAGAAGCTGTCCTTCTAAAATACCTTTGCTTATCTGCTTGATATTCTCTCTCTTATGTTCTTCTAATACCCACTAATGCTTTAGAAATACTACAGGTTGTTTTTGGACTATTTCAACAATTTTCCACAGTAATGGAGTAAAGCACAACACTTTTACCTTCAGGCAAATGTTTATAGCACAAGCACATTTTGGTCTCCGAAGTAGTTGTCATCACTTTGGCTTTGGGATACTGTGGGTTTGCTAAAAGCTAAGGTGCTGCTGACAGTTCTGAAGGGTTTGTCTCTTTTAGAATGAGGATGCTGAAACAGAACTGTCATTCCAATTTCACCTAAATGCCGCCTCCTTTTGAAAAACACATGCAAATTAACAATGCCTCACTGGTAACCACTCTGTGGTTCCCTTCTGCTGTTAAAGAAGCGTCTAAAATCTAAAGTCTGTTAGGATTAATAAGTGAAGGTGTTAATGTGTCCTATATCCTTGCAAACAAACATAAATGATTACCAAAAAGAATGCAGAAAATTATTACCAAAAAGAAAGTCTCTCTTTGTGATTCCCAAGGGATTTCTTAGTAACAATAAATACCATGTTTCACTACAAACACTATACAGAGCCTAGTCATCACATCAGATTAGGCTGTAGCTCCTGAGAATCATCCCCACAACTAAAGAGAGATCAGGCCTGATACATTTGAGCTTAGCAGAAATCAGCTTTTTCTTTTAATGGGAGAAGGAATAGGCAGTTACACCATTATTCCATAAAAAAGGCCTTCTTTCAATGTAAAATATGTTCTTACACATCACCGCCAAAATGGATTGCCATTCAATGCTTTCATTTGTCATAACGCAATCACAGCAAGTGAAGACAATAAGCGGCTGGCAATATCTCAGCTGGCTGAGATTGACGGCTACAGGCCAGTAAGACACGTTTTTCCACAGCATGAAATCCCCATGACTGTAACGTGACTTGAACTGGAAGAGATCTACAAAGGGAAAGAAGGTCAGAAGATATAGGGTGCAATCTTTACCATTCCTGCCATCGTTATGGACAGTGGTAACAGCATATGTCAAGGAGACAAGAAGCATCTGGCGTGCTCCTATTCTGTGCAAGAAATCCATAAAAAAACCTGACAGAATATTCTTCATCTTCCTCATGGTATGTTCTCCTGTTGATGGGTTCATAACTGTGCACAGCAGTTATTCTGAGTGTCAACCCTTCTTCTAGATCACTCAAATACTACCATGGCTATGCAGATTATATGCAAAAAATAAAATACCACGGCTTGTTTCAATTTCAGGGAATTTGAATTTCAGGGACTACCAGAGTACAAACATGCTCTATAGTCAGAACAAAGATATAACTTTGAAAGAGACCTGGTATATACAGTCAGGTGCAATGTTTTTCAAACAAGCACCATATGCTGTAGCCTCACGATGCCCTTCAAAAATAGCAAGAACTTTTAAACTGAGAATGCTGATCTAGAGCAGAGACTTTCTATACACCTTTCACAGAATATTTCACAGAATATTCTTCGGTATGGAGCATACCTACAAAACACAGATACTAGAGCGGAACAACTAAAACAACAGAGTTTTTCAAACAGCAAAGTTATTGTTTGTCACAAAAAGCACCAGAAGATTATGACTTGTTTCAAGGGGGCAGGAGGGGGAAGGTAGAGAAATGTCCTAAGAAGAGCTCATCACTGAAGCCCTACTAGAAACTGAATTGGTCGTTATCTCTACTCAAATGAGAAATTTTACAGCTCTTCTAGAAGAGCAAAAATGCTACCTTTAAATAAAAATATTTTAGGTAACTGCCTTAATATACAATAAGAATTCAGAAAATGCAATTACTTGATAACATGACTGACTCAGCAAATAGCTAAGACAGAAAAATTTTGAAATAAAAACTGAGTTAATGCACATCAATCCTATCTACTTAGGAAATAAAGTGCAAGATTGGAGGGAATATAGAAGTCTAACATCAATAATGGTATAGGAGGTAGGACACAATGCTGTTTATATGTAATAAGAGATACTGAAGAGTACATAATGCCAACCAGTTATAAAAGCTTTATTATATACATTAACTATTTGTTATTTATCACTATTCTGTTAGGTGAAATAGATCCTTTTGCTGAGTGATTGGAGTAAGTCACATACCCAGAATCAGCGTCCCAATTTTACTGCATCTCCTGAATCCACATGTTTGTAAGAAGCAATGCTTATTGTAGATGGGGGTCTTGTTAACTTAAGATCAAAAGTTGGAACTAGAATCAGGAGTGCATGGGCTTCGAGGAACAGAGCAACGATGAGAGCAAACATGGCCAAGAAAAGAAATTTAACAAGTTAACTCAATTTTTTTTACTTTCTTAAAGCACATCGGTCATGCTTTCCAGTTCCTACTTAGCCATTTGGATATGCACATGGCACAAGTGCCCTTCCAGCAAGGATTTGAAGGAGATGACAGCGGTGGCTTTAGAAACTAATTCAAGAGGTCATTCTCATGCTTGGGAAGCAGCAAGGAAAAATTGCCCTTTCAAATCTCAACAGGGTGGTGAAGGCTGCTGTCACTGGCAGAACAGAAAGGATTAGGGACAACATACTCAGTGAACTGGTGATTATTTAGTCTTGCTCTGCAAATAACGACGGTATTACCTCAAATCCTTTCACGCTATCTCCAAGAGCTTCTACAATTCCAGAGCATTCAAACCCAGGAACAAGTGGTGTCTTAGGAGGGTTGTCGATATTCCCCTGTCGCACCATCAGATCAATAAAGTTCAAACCACTGCAAAACACAGGAAAAAAGATAAAATCAAGACTATTACCACAGATCAAAGCAGAGGAGGAAAACTTGACCTGAGTAATGGGAAAGCCAGAAGACTTCAGGGCAGCACTAAAAAGCATAAGAGGGACCCAGCAGACATTCACATTCTTCACGCGTGGAATAGACTTTACACTGTGCTCTACAGGCCTCGGGCAGAAGAGTACACATGCAAGGCAACCATATCCGTCATTAGCCCCAAAGCTTACAAGACTGTTCAGGAGTCACATGTAGAAATTCACAACGGCCATTTAGAAATTCAATACAGTGAAACATTATGATTTCTATTAATGCATTACTAGCTGGCAAGTAAACCCAGTTCTATTTAAGAAGAAAAACCCAAACCTCAGACATTATAGATGTCTTGAGCCAAGAGCAACCTGACATAACTGTCCTAACCTCTGATGGTACTCCAGGAATGAATCTTGTGTTCATCCCAGGCAGGAGTCCAAACTTGGACATGAACTTATTAAGTATCAGATAGGCTGTTGTTTTAAAACTGTTCCTCCTGGACCACTTTTGTAGTTTTGCAAAGGTTATTTACGTCTTTGGAGCCCTCAGGGTTGCTGCTTAGAAAAAATACAGGTCTTCCCCTGTAGTCTCAGTTTTGCAAAAAATCTTGGAGCATCTTTTCTTTGTCTTTTATATGCTATCTAATTTCACTAAACAAAATTTTGTGGTTTTCTAGGCAGCCACAAAAAAACACCCAAAAGAGGTACTGTGTTTATTTACTGATTACTGGCACAAATGCCATACATACAGTTAAAACTTCTAAAACTCCTAACTAGCTAAAATATATTTCAGCATTAATCCGTTGTTCCAAAACACAGCCCTGTATTTATTGTTAGCCAAAATTGCTGCATGCTAACTCCCCCGACTCTATGAAGCTATGCACACAGCCAGTCCTACTCACGCATACGATACCAGCAACTGCTTGGATACATAAAATTACTGATGTGCACAAGTATTTATAAGATGGAGCTTTAGTCAGATACTAATAAGACACATACGGATTGAACAGACCCAACAAACAAAAAGACAGAGTAGACACAGCGCACGAAGACAAGACAGTATTCATGAGGGGGGGGGGGGGGGTGGGGGAGAAGGAAATTTCACCAAATGTAAATATTTGTAATTGTGGTGGAGGGTTTAAGAGCAATCTGAACCCACAACTTTTAGCTCTGTAAAAGCAAGATTATAGATTATTTTTGAAAAACATAACTTTGACAGTCTAGCTTGACAAACTCAGGAGAAAAATTAAAAATTAAAAAAAAAAACCAAACCAAAAAAATACCCCAACATGCTCATACACAAAGCTCATAACATTAACCATATGGAAGGTTAGAAGGGGTCTAGCACAATTAAGTTAGGAGCTTTGAAATGATTTTGGAAAGGCCACTTCTTAGTCAGTGGCTAAGACCACCTCCTATATTGCCACTGTAATGTTGATAATGAAAGAGAAATTCCAAGTAACAAAATGCTTGCAAGGCAGTCATCATTTGGAGGGGGGGACAAAACACCACAAAACCAAAAAACCCATAACATACATGGTGGCTACCATTGCCTCTGCGTATTGACTTCAGTGATGATCTTTGAATACATCTTTCCACACTATAAGCATTTTACAAAAAGGTAACTTTTTCTACATTCCTGCAAGAAAAGGCAGCTGGAGGCAGAACTGTGATGCCTGTGTAGGAACACACACCATGACATCGTAACAAGTAGGCAACAAGCAGACGGATATGGCAAAGACCATAGCTATTTGATAATGACATATGATTACAAATACATTATGGCAGCTCTTTCTAGAAACAGTCATTCTTACGAAATAACTTGTCAGACAATTTTTGAAAGGGCACATACTCACTTTTGCATCTAACAACATAACACTACCAATTCAGCTCTGTTCCAGTTCCATTTCTCTTTCGTCTGTCTTTATCCTCAATAAAAGGCAGCAATATTAGATAAAATAGAGAGTTCATCTCTATTACAATGAACTTACAAGACCTGATACTAGAATAGGTGTGATAAGGAAAGGAAAAAACACTACACAAGGTATGTAATAACTAAGTCACGTGTTTTTATCATTTTAATTACTAGCTGGAACATAGAGTGTTGACCAGCATTTCTAATCATTTCTAGTCACTTTCCAGAGAGTTTCCTCTTCATTCACTTCATCTTTAATCTCCTATATGTCTATGTATTGTCACATCCCTGTTACTCTCATACATGCATTTGTTTCCATTCTTCTCCACTTTCATGTAAGGACAGAAATAAGTTATTTTATGTTATCTGCCAAATTTGAACAAGCCTCATCAACACCAAGAGACCTGAAAGCACAATTACGTTGTACAGCAGTTTATATATATTTTTTTTTTCCTTTGAATAACCTGGAGGGCCCAAAGAGGAATGGCTAGTTCAGTAACTACCTCCAAGACACCCAACCTTATCAAGTCCTTCATTGAGATTCAACCTACAGCAGACACCAGAAAAGGGAAGTTTGGCTGCACAGAATATCACAAGAGAATATGTCTCATGAAGAGTGATAGTTTTAGAGAATAAGCACAATTTATTTCTTGTATCCGTACAAACCAGCATAGGCTGTTATGGTGTGTAGCCACAGAAAGTGACTCCTGAACTTTAAGTAAGGGCATATGCAGAGGGAGAAGTGTAAATGCAATGTGATCCAGTGACAAAAATTTCTTGCGGTCGTGTATTTTTAATCCTAAATCAAGAGCTGGATGCAAATGAAGATAGGGAAGGATAGGAATTACCAAGATCAATACATTGACAGAGGGGTTCTGCAAGAACCTTTCTGTGAAAGAGCAGGGATATTGGTGTGAACTGCATAGACTGTATTACCTGTGCATCTCTGGAGGCAGAGTTTATCAAACATGGAAGTATCTTTGAATCTGACTTTCTAAGTGTGCAATGCTCTGCCTTAATACCAGTTTTGAAGATCTTGAATATTATTTTCTATATTTGTGGTTTAGCTTTGCTGCATTTTTATTTTCTTTTTTTTTTTAAGTGCGGAAAGTCCTGTGGATAGAAAGCTGTATTCTAGACTTCCTTCACCATCAGACCAGCAACGGTCAACTTGGTTCTCCTTGCTTTGTCCCAGGCACTCGAGGATGCCCAATACCTTCCATTGCAAAATACCAAATCATGCAGACCATCCTTCACACTTTGGTTTGGAGAGGTGCTGCTTTGGATCTGTCTTTCTTATTTCACTGTAAGACTCCACTAAAATTAATTACTGAAGTTAATGAAATACAATAGACCAAATAAGAGGACCACTGAGTTTTACATTCTTAAAATCCTTCCTCTTACCCCTGGCCAGCAAATTTCCCGACAATCTTTATTAAAAAAAAAAAAAAGTGGAAAGTTTTAAAATGATCAGATCTCATGCTTTTTATCCAGAAACACCCACAGTATATGAACAAGACTGCCTCTAAGGACAAAACTGATACTCTGCTATACTAAGGATTTCTTTTATTTGCTACCAGTTTTTTAAAGTGCTGCTACCTCACAGTCACAGAGTCAGAAGGGTCACTTCTGCCTCATTCCTCATGACGCACATGTATACTAGCACAACGAAGAAATAATTATAGCAGAGAAAAGAAAAATAAAGGGAGGTAATTACAGGACACCATTCCTTATTCACACACCCTATCTGAAATACTGCTTCCATTTGTTCTAGCTACTTCTCTAATCTTTTAAACAATATGTTTACTAGTGTTTCGCAGACTGCAAATTATAATACAAACAAATACAGCAATGTCAACTGCTCCGACATTATCAATCAAAAATTATTTCAGGAAATATGCAGAAGCTGTGACTCAGCTTGGACATCGATAGCTGTTCCATTTCTTAGTCACTGAATGAGGCTAACACATGACTCATCTCAGCTGACACATTTTCAATTGGATCATTGATATTCCAGACCTTCAAAAGAATTATTCATCTGGCTTAGTGCTAATAGCAACATATCATCCATCTCCTCCATTTATAGTACCATGCTACAAAATGTATACATAGGATTTAACTGTTGTATACATATAATTCAACTGGTTTCATCTCCCAGTGAATGCAGAGACCACATAGAACTTGCACTTTTTACTCATATATACTATTTATCATGCATGCACACGTTCTTCTTAAAATAAAGACTATTTTTCTCCACAAGTTGATGGAGAAAAATAGTCATAATCTATAATGATGACTGCAAAACTGATTCAACTAAAAACATTATTTGTCATGAATATGTCTTACCAGAGCAACCCATCTTTGGCATGTTCAGCACTGCGCGCATTAACATGTGCATACTACACTGGGGAAAGCCAACAGACATTTTTCTCACTCAGTCTCCCAGACTAGACCACAAGTCCATCATCATCCTGATCAATCTTCTGTATTTACGGACTCGGGTCAAGAAGATCAGCAAATTGATTTTTGCCTTGTTTGGAAGCACACTTTGGTGACCTGATCACATTTCAGCCCTATGGCCATTTCCAGCCAGGAATGACAAGCAGATGCTACACAGGCTACAGGCTCCTCTGGCCTGAAGGGAAGCTTCCAAAACACACATGGTATTGTGCAATCTGCAGCAACTATGAAGCAGTTGAGCAGGTCTCCTGATGTCAAACAGCAAGCGTGCAACTCGCACAGCTCACTAGTGATAATGCAACCCTGGAAAGCAACTGTAGTTGCAGAGCTGACTATTTCTATTTTACAGCTAAGTGTTCTTCTGCAGGTAACTTGCTATTTGTGATACACACATATCTACTGCTTTGATGAAAGTGGAATTCATACAGGTACTGGAGAGTGCGCTAAACCCCTCAGGCATTTAAAGGAATATGTCCATGCACTCAGAACATTTTAAGTTTTGCATGCTAACTTCTGTAACACAACAGCTGAAAAAAAAAAATCACTCAGAAAACAACACAGCCTATTCTCAAATGGAATTACAGCCCTGCTTGATAGCAAAATGAGCTACCCAGCAACTACTATGCTACCATTATTTCTTATATGTACCTACCATGGAATTTCTTGCATTTCCCATTGTGACTAATGGAGAAAAAAATAAAATAGAATGCAAAAAATCTCAGCCGTTCATTTATTAGTCCTCATTCAGATTGATGGATATCACCATTTTTCATGGGCAACACCTTGGGGTGGTGGAGGAAAATACTCGGTCACAAACCCCATTAAGTATAGGATGTAAAGCCCAGTATCTGAACAGGCCAAGACATTCAGCTACATTAACCTACCGGGGTGTTCCAAGACCTGAGGCACATCCACTGCATACATCGTTCAAAACAAGCTCACTGCCCCATACCAGTATAATTTTTGATGCAAGTTACTTCTAAAATAAACAACTTGGCCTTCACCTTGGAATTTATCTTCCAGAAGCACCATGTTTTCACAGAAGAGGACAACAAAAGATAAATCCCCGCCTAGGCGAAATTAATTTGGTCTTTGGTACACATCAAGTTGTGTAATAAGACCCTAATGTTGCTTCTGTCACTTAAAAAAAAAATTCCTATTTTCATGAAGGAACGTGCGCACTGAGAACCAGCTATCTAGGAAGAACAGTCTGCTCCAATTGTCTGGGAAAAAAAATTAGCCTTCTAGGAAAGCTCGTTTCAGGATGCTACCAGATTGCTAGCCACTTGTCAACTGGGCACAGGAATTAAGCACTGGTAAGTTATCCCCAGCTCCAGCTACGCTGTCACGCCAGCTCCCGAGAAAAATTATGATGACTGAAGTGATTCCCAGGAGAAAAGTAACAGCTACTATCAGAAGGGAAAGGGACAGGTGCTGAGAAACACACACAAGCTGGCGCCCACATCTCTCAGAATGAAAACAACAAAACCCCGAACACAGCTGGCCAGCTCTTCCCCCCATTTCTCGCTGCTGGTACCCTGAAAATCAACGACAATTTTTTTCCCTTCACAGCTGCTGCTGACAGCACACAGACCGCCAGCTTTACCCCATGCCCGCCTTGTACCAAGTGACCCGGAGCTCAGCCCCGACCCCGGGGCGGGTTTCCCGGGTGCTGCCGCGGGGAACCGGGGTACCTGAGCAGCGGCGGCAGCGGGGCAGGAAGCTGCAGAGGCAGCTCGGAGCGGGGCCCCCCACC